>NC_070631.1:12552399-12828603 GCF_947347685.1 Pleuronectes platessa | reverse complement strand
ATAACAATACCTTGCATCACACTGTACAATGATATAAATGGGTCTGTAGTTTCCAAATTACAATGTAGTATTACCACCATTCATCCACATTTATCAGACATTAGTCAGCGAATGTTTGGCACTGGAGATTCCTGTATCTTAACTATTAACAAATGTATTGAGCGGACATTCCACTACTGGTGACTGAGAGCACTATTATTTATGTATATGACAACAAATGTTTACAGATGGAAAAGCCAAAAGATCTATTTAAAGAGAAAGAAATCCCATTTAGGGTTTTGCATAAATCATATAAAACGGTAAATTTAAAAACATATGACAAAAATCTGTAAAAATGTCCGTCCAATGGAAATTTACCTGTTAATGCCAGGGGGCCCAACCATTGGATCTTGTGCCAAAACCCTCTTGATTCCCTTAAGGGCCACCATTTTTGCCTTGGGCAATGGGGGTCCATGATGTTCATCACTGGCAAATTTGTCTAATTCTGCAGTGAAAGAACAGAACATCTGTTGCTATTGCATGAAAAGAACATAATGAAAGAATAAAGATGGTGACAATCTGAGTTCCTGACCTTTATCAGGGAAGAAATTGTTGGTCAGAGGTAACTGTTTAGCCGCTGGCTGTGGCTGAGGTTGGTGATTGAGCCCTGAATGGATCCCTGGCTGCCCCATCCTCATCATGGCTTGTTGCTGTGCCACTGCCATGTGAGGTGCAGGTGCCATTCCAGGTCCCATAAGCCTTTGCTGCTGTTGCGGCAACATGTTGTGGCGCACGGGGTATCATCCCTGGCTGAGCCATCATTCCTTGAGGTGTGTGGACGATGATGGTGTGGTAACATTATCTGACCAGGTGCCTGTGGGTTTTGTTGTTAGGAAATGAGATGCCATGCCTCCCTGATGGAGGGAACTGAGCTGTTGCTGCTGTTGCTGCTTTTGTAGTTCCTTCTTTTCGTGCTCTAGAAGATCCTGTATTAGAAGAGGCAGTTCACCATCTAAAGAGCTCTCTACCTTTGCTAAATCTACAGCAGGGGAGTGATGCCCCCCTACATCAGGTAGCCCCAGTGGATCATCACCAATATCTGCATGTGGAACAGCTGGAGGAAAGGGCAATGAGTCAGCTTGGTCTGGCAGAGGGTATTGAAGTCCCCCTAACCGAACAGAGCTAAGTGAAGCAGACTGGTTTCCTACATGTCCAGGCTTGGCTGATGTTGTGGTCCCCACCAAGAAGCATTGACACAGCCTCTCCCATTTCATCTTTCACCACTGTCTGTCCTTGCTGCAGCTGAGGGGTCAGACCGTTATCTTCAATTTTGACTTTGGAGATATCAACTATTTCTGCAGAGGGTTGCAGTTTGGTAGCAGAAGACTTCTGCTCCCCTTTGTGCTTTCCCTTCCACTTTAACAAGCACTGATCCCGAGGGGGTTCACTTTCTGCCTCTACCAGCCGCAGTTGCTCTGAGAAGACATCCTTTGGGTCTCCTTGGTCCAGTTCAGGGTCAGTGTAAGCCAGCAAGTCAAAACTCATCACTGTTAAGCAAGTCGTCTAGGTGTGGATCATTGGTTTCAAGGTTGTCCAGGTTGCCCAAATCATCATCCCCTTTGTCAGGGTCCAAGTCTAGAGCCAAATCATCCTCATCCTCCACACCTCCATCTCCTGGAGCCTCCCCAAGACCCTCAAGATCAGGCTCTGGCATTTCCAGTCTGTTTTCCAGCGGCAGCAGCCTGGGGTTCTCTAACTAGACCTGACTGTTGAAGTTGAATTATTGGGATTGGAGGTAGCCTGGGGGATGCAGGTGGGGATGTTGTGGTACTGGGCCTGCAGACTGATGAGGCAGTAAAACTGACAGTCCACCCTGCTGTAACCCCAGTTGTGACTCACCGCCCCCCCTGTTTGAATGCCTCCAGCTTGAGCGATGGAGTGTTGCTGAACATAAGGTGCTGCCATCTCTTGCTGTGGAAGAAACGTGGTCGGGGCTGGGGTCCACGAGGCATAAACTGGGGTCGTTAAGGGTAACCTCTGCGAGTTATGTCTCAGTTCAATGAACTGTGGAGGGGGTCCTTGATCCATTTGCTGCATCGTCTCTCCTCCATGTCCTGGCATCATGGTGTGAGGGTTACCCATGCTCTCCATGCCCTGAATATTCATGGTAGGGTTGTGCCTTATACCAATAGCCTCCATGCCAGGCTGGGGGAACCTCCTTGGACCCGGGGCCTGGCCCTGCCACTGTTGAGGGAACGCTGGACGGGCATACATGCCCCTGAGGTCTGGTGGGCCCTTGTGGCCTGAAAAAACAAAAATGCACAAAAGACATTTTTTTTAAGAAATCAATTGAAAATTGTTCATTGCACTACAGAATTAAAAATATTGGCTGAGAATAATATTGGGTGTTAGTTCTTTCTTTAGGATTAAATAATTGTTGCAATAAGCACAGCTCTTCTGGCCCCAGGTCATTCAAATATCAGTTCCATTAATAATTATAGTTTAGAATGTGATTTTGATGTGAATATAGCACCGACATTCTATAGTTAAAACCTGCTAAAATGAACACAAGCTCAAGTTTCCTGGGTTACCACTATTCTAACAATGAGAGGAATTTTATAATTATATACAACCTACCATATAACACCAATTGTGAATCTGCTTCAAGAAAGCGCTTACCTTAGTGCATTAGGATCCATGATGGCAGGGGTTCCTGTAGGTGGTGGGCGAATGAGCTTGTCCTCCATTCCTCCAACAGCCATGGGCATCTTCCCTGCCACAGAAACCTGAGGTCCAACAGCGCTAGCAGCAGGCACTACGATCCTAAAGGAAATAAATACAAAAAAGGTAAATGTTCCATTTTATTTTTTTACTTTTCACCTTTACTTTTCAACAGAGAGGTTAAAGTACAAGTTTTAGCTATGGAGTTTTCTCTGGAAATCCGACATTTGGGTGTGACTTTACCCAAGTCTTACAAAGACATCTTCTTAACTGTAACATCACACTTTTTGCTGTAGCAAAGTGTATCATTTGTAATGTTGGTGGAAAACTGTTCAAGACGGGTACCTGTGGATAAGGGTGGTGGTGCTCTGTGGACTTTGTTGTCTTGTTGAAAGGCCCCCCATCTCTCCTGCAGACCAAACAGGGGACACACTGCCACCAGCAGCCGCAGCAGCAGCCGCCTCCTTCTCTTGTCTGAGTGAATTTCTCTGCATTTGTTGTCGGATTAAGAATTCCCTCAGTCTCTGGCGCTAAAAAACAACAACAAAGCATAGATAAGCAAAACACCTGAGATGGTGCACAGAATGAGTGCTTACTGACTAATAACTTACCTGTCTGTGCTTCTCCAGCTCAGAAGGGGCTAAGTCCTACCAATGTAGGGTCTTGCACTGCTGACATATCAGGCATTTCTTGAGTGCCTTGCAAAGATGGCTGATGAGGTGTGTCTGGAGGGCGGACAACTGGTAGTTCTTGAGGTCCAGAAGGAGGGGGTACCCTGGAACTGAAGCTGTCCTGCCCCCATAGTCTGCTGAGTATGTGGCTGTTGTTGCTGGAGCTGACCCTGCACCATCTGACTCTGCTGTTGAGTCAATTTGGAGGACCCCCGGGCTGCGGCTGAAATTAGGAACTGCTGATGGTTTACCAGAGAGAGGATCACCTATTGAACTGTTTGTCCGGTGCCTGGTTGGGATGAGGTGATCCTTTATAACTTAATGTTCCCTCTGGGGCAACGGAGGGAGGACGAGGGGGGTTTGTGGATAGCTGCAAAATGGTCTCTAGATTGTGGCCTTGAAGGTGGCTGAGAACTATGGTCTGGGGATTGGAAACGTGGGGTTGCTGGAGACTGGACATTATAAGCATCATTGGATAGTCCCACCAGGAGTATGGGAGACTGTGAGCTGCCCTGGGACTGTGGGCTGGAGGGCACTCTTGAGCATAGTTCCTGCTGAGCTACAGGTGGTCTTTGGAGTCCAAGAGGACAACCGTCTACCAATTGCTGTTTGGGGGTAAGCGGTGACTGAGAGTGGGGGTCAGAGAAAGGGTGGGAGGGAGACTTCCTGTAGCCTTCAGAAAGGTGACTAGGGGAAGCTCCAGGGGTGAAGTGCGCCACCCTCCCCTTGGTTGCACTCGTGGCGTCATAGGTGCCTTGAATAAACCATCCCCAGACTCCAACATCCCAGCAGGGGACCCAGTCGATAGGTCAGGTCTCCCAACAGCAGACGAGCGTGGAGAAGGTGCACTCATATCAGCCCTGTACTGTCCTGTGCTTGCAGGTGATGAAGCCATTGCAGAGGGTGATGGGGATGAACCATATTCTGGTCGCCCCCATCACTTGCTGGTTCTGAAAGGGTCTCCATAGTGAGGATTGTGTGTCGGCGAGAAGATGGGCGACTCCCAAGCCAGCACTTCTCGAATGAGGACTTTCTGGATGTCCCAGGGACTCCTGAGAGCCATGGTGGGATTGTGGTAAATTACTCTGTTGTTGCTGTAGCTGTGATCTGAAGTAGGGGTCAACCTGCTGAGCCCGTCGGGGTGTTCCAGGAGTTTCCTGGTTGCATGTCAAAGGGGCCAAGACTGGGCTGGCCGTCCCTGAGGAGGACCCTGTGGGCCGGAAGCAGAATAAACCTGAGGAAGAGGCCTGTAAGGAGCTGGCTCCAGCATGTGAGAAGGGTGTGGATGGGGTGAGAGTGAGAATGGGGTGACTGAGGAGGAAGCTTGGACAAGGGATCTGTCCGGATTTCAGCTGAACCCGGAGTCTTAACATGTCCATCTGAGAAAAATACAGAGGATGATCCTGAATCTGGAGGGAAAGGAAATGGGCTCTCTGCAGAGCTGGGCTGAGAAGGGCATGATGTAGAGCCTGAAGGTGGCGGGATCTGGAGGTGTAAACTGGGCCTTTCTCCCTTTACATGTCCTGGCTCCGTCTTGATTGGCCTGCACACCTGACTCTCTGCCTGCTGTGACAATACAAGAGAGGAAACATGAATCTACAGCTCTAATGTGACAAACCAGATATTTCAATGTAACGATGCAAACAGATGGTGATGCCTTAACTCACCTTCTGTGCCTTGTTGATCCTCTGTGCTGCTCGATTATCTTTGGCCTTTTGCTGCAGAATAGAATTTGA
Source organism: Pleuronectes platessa (assembly GCF_947347685.1). NCBI lineage: Eukaryota > Metazoa > Chordata > Actinopteri > Pleuronectiformes > Pleuronectidae > Pleuronectes > Pleuronectes platessa. The sequence goes on along the minus strand of NC_070631.1, from coordinate 12,823,496 downwards.
TATTAAGAACAGTAATTAATTATATATTTTCTTATAATAATAAATAAATGTTATAATAAAGTTATTAAAGTAATAATGTTTTGTGTTAAAACTTTATCAGTTTTTCCTTTTGAAGTGCTGGTAGCACTAGCCACTAGGTAAAGTGTGACCGAACAAAAGATCAAGATTCAGTTTACTGCATTTTAAGTTATAACAGAGCTTAGTCAAACAATAGTTACATTGCTATAAATCAATCCTTAAAAAAGAACCTACCAGATATGGAGCCTTGTCCAGCAGCTGACACCTTCCTCCAGATCTTCATGATTTGCTTACAGCGACTCGCCCAGTCTGTGACAGGAGACATATTTAACCGATATCTAACAACAACATAATCCTTACTTTGAAAAAGCACGACCGAAGGGTCCAACTATATACTATACTTGGTGCTGTAGTATTTCTTTCATTTTCGACACTCACCTGGGTAGTCCTGTCTGAGGGTGGGAAAGTTGGTATTGGCATAAAGCACAGGGGAAATGGTTGAGACTTCACCCAGCTCCTCATCCTTCTCCCAGCGCTGGAGACTGCGCTGGTTGTAGGAAAGCCCATCACCCTCTGCCTCAGTGGGGGTCGGTGGGGAGGAGGGGGTTGCTGGGGTAGAGGGAGTCGCCCAGGGGCTCTCCTCACCTCCATCTGGACTGAACAGCCCTCCTCGGTCCCTGTACGCCACAGAAGAGGGTATTTATATATATATACACATTTGTCAACATCAACACACTGCTTTCACACCATTATCCAGAGCGGTTATGGAAGACCTACATATGAGAGACTGTAATAAAATACAATGCATTAATAATTGCAATCATGGTCCTACCGCATGTCAAAGAACGGTGACTGAGAGAGGCCAGGAAAGGCATCCATCATTCCAGCTGAGGGCAGAGACCCTACAATAGATTTTCCCATATTTAAAAACCAAGCTGACATTCATTTACACTGTACTTCATAATCCTATAACAAACTTCAAAAAGGTTTTAATAATATGAACATTGTACACACCTGAGAGGAGAGCTCTCTGTGGCAAAGTGCTTCGATTGAGTTCTCCTTTACTGCCCTCCAAGATGGGGTTCATGCCCTCCAAAGAGGAGCCTTCTGACACTCCCAGAACCTTCCTGAAGAACTGCTCAGAGTCCTGACTCTCCACACCTTGCCCAAGACCTGTCACACAAAGACAGTAGCCTTATGTTAACACCAGTTACTATTTCAATGAGTTTGGATTGTGTACTGTATGGTATCCTTTCAGGGGGATTACCTTCAATTTTTACTGCAGCAAAGGCATGAGGATCAGTTGACGCCTGGTCCTTCAGTGACGAGGACAGGCCAGAAACTCCTGAAAATGTCACATTTTTATCAAACTTAGATTTTCATCATAACCATAATAATATACCAGTAGCATCAGTGACCAGACACTTACCAGAACCTTCTCCCTGAGGTTGGTGGGCCTCACCCCCCTCTTGCTTGAGAGGAAAATTAACCTCTACAGCACGATCCTTGGTATCAGCTATTGAGAGAAGCAATAAGGTCACACACACTGAACTGATATTTTCCACACACACAGTTGGACAAATATAAATCCAAAGTTTTCATGTGTCACAGGTCAAGGTAGTGTTCTTACTCTCTGGTGCAGTAGCTTTGACCCCTGTTGGTGCTGGTAATGAAGGTCGGACAGGGCATGCACCTGACCTGTGCCCCGGGGATGTCATCAGAGCCTTCTTACCTAAGTCTATTAGTGTCTTCCCGAAGAAAGCCTCCTGCAGTGAATTACAAACATTTAGGATATGAACCGTAGAACTGTGAATACTTTAAATTTCAAAGCTGTTATAAAAGGATAAGGCACAGAGAGATTACAAACCTGGAGATAAGATGGAAACATGTCCTCCAGTTTGCTCTTCTTTCGGCCTCGTCGTTTCTTGGCCTGTTCCTCGCCCTCCACTGGTTTTGGATCCATTATGTTATCCGTGTCAGGGTGAGGTCCTATGCATGCAAAACCAGGGACTTCAGTTTCCCAAATTAACAATATTCACAAAAACGTCAGAAACAGAAGCATGATAAAAAGTCATTCAAACAAACTGCCAAATATTGAAAGTTTAATATAATTGTCGATTGTTTTCACTAACCTTCCTCGATGGTTCTTTCTATTGGCTGTCCATCTAACATAGTCTCTCCAGCCAGCTGGGCAAAAAATTCTTTCTTCATCCGTGTGTGACACTTTCTTTGTCGCACCATGAAGCCTCCAATTCCTGTTACAATTTAAAAAATAAAAAGTGTCTACAATTTTGGATGCTCAGACATCTTTGTGGAGGTTTATATACTTGAGTTAAATTCTAAGTTTCTCACCAGGCCTGTAAGGCTTCCGCTTTCTTTTTTTACTATCCTCCATTTCATCTGCTCCCCCTTTGAGACCATCCCCATCGCCCATGCCTTCATTGCCTCCGTCTGCCCCTGCACCACCGTCTCTGTCAGGGCTCCCGGGGTTCTCCATCTTGGAATCACAGTCCATGGGCTCCCCACACCCTTGATATATTAGAATACATAGATTTAATCTTGCATTAAAAAGGAGCCCAACACTCCTGTAAATTGTTGAAACACTAATGGATGTGTAGAGAGAGCACCAACCTTTTCCATCCTCCCCATCTCCGTCGACCTCCCTCAGATCCATTCCATCAGGACCTCCTTCACAACACAGAGTGCCAAGACGGGAGCGCCGCTGCCGTCTCTTGTGCAGTGGAGACATGGAGATGCTGCGAAGCAGGGACATACCCGATTCTGTCAACCACACTCCCTCCAACCGGTAGAACTGAGGCTCTGTAAAGTGACAATTGCATATGTGAAGGATTTACATTAAAACAAACAAAGGATAACCCAGCAGCATGTGATAATGAACACGAATAAGCAAAATCCACTAACCTGGCTCTTTGATCTTTATTGAAGCCATAATGGCTGACTCTACTACTGTGAACAAGGGGAAAAAGCAGGAAGAAAAACAAATTCATGTCATCAGTAGGAAAGACTATCTTGTGTAATCCCCAATTTTTATATATTCACTTTTAAAATGCTGGCTCTCTGTGACTTACCCACAGGTTTTGGAACATATGGGGTACAGGATGTGCATGCAAAGCCCTCATCAGAAGCTTGTTCCACCTCATCCTCCGTGTACAGACTCTCACAGACAGCATGGACCCATCTGCACAGGCACACAGAAATACATTGATACGCACTCTTTTCATCACAAATCACACTGCAAATCAAAGATGTTATGGAATAATTCATGATATGAAAAAATACATGAATAATCCATTCCCCACTTGTCTTCATTAGCACTAGTCTCATGAATACCTCAGTTTTTGTGTCTATTGCATGCGTGTGCAGTTCTAATGAGCAGTACCTACCGATCGCAGTACTGACACTGCAGCAGCAACTCCTCCTCCATGAAGTTCTGTCTGCATACTGGACAGGAGACCAGGCTGGCACAGGGGCCACAGTGGGTGTAGTTGTTCTGCCACTCACAGTGGAAACCCGGTGAGCTGGAACCACACTGCACACAGCACACACACCTGCACAGAAGAAATGAGACACTCAGTAACAAATACACAGCTAATATGCCACAACACAGATGAAACAAAGACTGAGTGGGAAAACAATTTATCTGCTAGTACAGAACCAAGAAGCAGAGGGATGGGCCTCTGAACTGCTATTGCAGAGCTGGGGCTTATTTTACATAATATGCAAATGTCCATGTATTCATTTCCATTTGACCCCATTCAAAGCTGCACAAAGCATTGTTGTCTTAGAGTTCTTTTTTACCATTTGCACTTCCAACCACCCTTGGGTACAGTGTGCAAAGGAGGGTCCAAGCAATAGGTGTGATAGCTGACATCACAATCATCACACAACAGCAGGCGGGAGGGGTCCGAAGCCTTTCCACACATCTCGCACACAATACATTCCAAACAACGCCAGCCTTTACGGAGCATCGTCTTGGTGATCTACAGAAGATACAAGGTTTAATGTATTTGGATTAACAGAAATACAGTGATTTTAAAGAGAGAGAGAATAAGGTTGTGCTTACTTTGCTGTTAACACAGTAAGGATGGTAACACTGTGCACACTGAGCACAAGCCAACAACTGCCCCTCCATGCCCTTTCCAAAACTGCCACACACAACGCACATGTCCTACAATAGAGGAGAGAGTGTGAGGAGGGAGGAAACAAAGTCTTCAGCATTACATTTGAACTGTTGTTTTTGGCACAGCAAATGCCACAGGGTACCTGAAAATGTCAAACTACATGCGGTGTTATACCTGGAGCAGGACAAATTTATCCGTGTTTGAGAAAAGAACCACTGTGTTCTGCATTGTGTCATCTTCCTCATCGTCTTCATCCTTATTTGTTCCAGTGTCTGTGGTCATGCTTAGCTGTGGACAAAGGGGATGAATGTATGTGATTATGTGACCACGCTACAAAAGGGAATTACAAAAAGGAACATCTGAATAGCATGTAAAGCACAGCTCACCAAGAAGGCATCAATGCAGGAGGCCATGGCTTTGAGGCGTGACCTCCCACCACGCCCTCTCCCTCCACCAGCTCCACCTCGAGGTCTACGCTTTCCAGGGAAACTATTACTTCGCCCCTAAAAAATATTTGAATGTCAAGTTGTATTGTGACAATGACATCTTACCAACAAGAACAGGATTTACAGTTAAATGTCCGCAGTTCAAGGTTATTAAATCAATGAACAAGATTATATGCTGATCTTACATGTTTGACCCTTGAGCGGCCTGGGGATCCTCTGCGGTTCACCTTCTCTCTGTCACTTCTGAGGGGTTCAAATGGAAGAGAATCATCCGTCTCAGTGAGCAAGTTATCTGAACGCGAGCGGCCACCGTGTACAAGGCCAAGCTCCAGGGAGAGTTGGGGATCGGGTTCTCCTGGAGAGCCCAGAAAGCCACTGCTGCTGTCATCTCCATGGCTCAAATTAGACGTCTCATCTAGCAAAAAGTCCTGATTAACTTCTAGCTCCTGCAATTCCTGTTTTATCTCATCAATATGTCCTTCTCGTTGCATTTGCTCATCATCCTCTTCTTCCTCATCCTCCTCCTCCTCCTCAGAGTTGGTTAGTACCCTCCCCTCCATGTCCAAAGAAGAGAGGGTCTCTTGTGCATCTCCTGATGAAGACAGCCGAGGAAGAAACTGCGGGTCCTGACATGGACTTTTTTCCTGCTCGTCATCCATCGGCAAAGGCTCCGTTTTGACCACACATGCAGGAGAAGCAGGTAACTTTGGTGGGTCCTTGCTGCATGTTTCTGTGATAGAGCCACCCTTTATTAACTCTTGTGATATTTGTTCAACTAAGGGAGTGGCCTCCTGCTTCTCCACCTCCATGTTTTCAGGGCCTTGTTGTGATACCTGAATTGGCTCTACATTGGAGTCGTTAGACTGGGTCTCTGCTTTCGGGACCGGGGAAGTGTTGGCTTGGGTCACGTGGCCTACTGCCTCTCCTGCTCTCTCTTCATCTGCAGGTGGACAAGAGGACTCCTGTTCTGTTGTTGCACATTCTGCATATGAGAGTAAGGGAAACAGTTATTAGTGTTATGATCTATCATTAGCAGTGTTTCTGGGTTTGATTAAATCAATGGCTGAAGCATGCCGTACAGGTGCATAGACAATGCAGATGTTATGCCAGGGTCTGCCTGTCTAAAAACGTTCTTGATGTTGTGACAGGCCAACAGCGCAAAACATCAAGTTAGAGATCTTGTAAAATAAATGTTTTTATCATAGTACAAATCGGCTATAATCCATCTATGAGTTTACCTGCAGTTTCAAGTGGAGCAGCGGGCACCTCAGGGGTTGTTTCTTCTGTTGGTACCAACTCCTCCTCCATGGTTCTCTCCACAACATCTGTTGTCTGGGAGACTGCAGCCTCCTCCCCTAGAACAAAACGTAGTTAGGCAGACACATCTCAAATATTGATTCTTTTATTCGTCAGCTCACAGAACCAAACTCACTCAACATATTTTGTATGTTTTGTCTTACCCAAGTCCATGGGCGTCTCTGTGTCAGTCGTAGCTTCTCCCTGCCCCATCTCTGATTTGCCCATATGTCCTGGTGTCACCTCTACTAAGCCTTTCTGCTCTTCTGTCACCACGTCTGCATCAGTTTGAATGGTCATCTCCACCGAATCCACGTGTCCTTCAGTTTCCTCAGATGCTTCTCTGGTTTGGATCTCTGTTGTGTGTGGTTGAGTGATAGACTGCTGATGGTCCACCTTGCAAAGCAGGCAAATGCACTTGGCTTCTGGAAGCTCCCCCGGTGCAGCACACTCACTGTGTACCCATCTGAGACAAAGATTATCAAGATTAAATAATGAAAAACTGTACAAGCGACACACACAGCCAATAGCTATATCTAATGAATTGAGCTAACCTGTGGCACATGCTGCAGCACTGCATAGCAACAGATGGGTTGGCAGCCTTGCTGCACACTCCACAGATAGAGATACGGTGCCGCTGGCAGCCCTCACACACAGTGTAGTTATCAAACCACTGTGCCAAACCTGGCAGCACCTGTCCACGGACACCACACTCCGTGCATACACGACATCTCTGACAAAATACAGATAATTGGGATAAAACATAAACCAAGAATTAGATAAGGACACAAAATTTGTCTCTTTCAAATATCATGTTAGGGGCATTTCTTTGCACAGAGGTGAATGATAAATGTGACTTACTCTGCATTTCCATGGGTCAGTGGGAAGAGAATCCATGGCTGGTTGGAGACAGAAGGTGTGATAGCCCTTATCACAGGCATCACATACCAACATCTTGGAGTCTTCTCCAGGTTGTCTAATAAAATGAAGAATCAAGACGTTACTTTTTGAAATGGAAATAAAGCTCAAATAAATTGTTAAGTATCATGTGCTTAGGGGCTTGACTTACCTGCAAGTCTGGCACACTTTACACTCTGGGCATTGCCATCCTGCCCGCTGGATGGGCGTGGCACCAATCTCAAGACAAGCTGCATGATAATGTAGACCACAACCCGTACAGAACAGCAAGTCTGTGAGCTCACCCGCTGAATCGCACACGGCACACCAAGACTCTTCACCTGCTGTAAGAAACACACATTAAGTTCAAAATCAACCTGAGATTGAGGGGGGGGGGGGAATAATTTGAATTAAGCTGCAACGCAAAAAATGTAAGGGGTCTTTTTCATCTGTCAAGAAGGGAATAATAAGGAAGACCATGTGTTCAAAGCCTGAAGACAGTCCACAGTTGATAAGCACAAATTGTACAAAAAGACACAGGTTGTTTAACAAGAAGTCTGAGGAAAGCATTACAGCTTCGTACTTCAAATGTACAATTGTGAGCATCCACCAAGTAACATCTTATATTTGGTTTTCTTACCCAACTCCTCAGCTTTGTCAATGTGTTCTGGACAGAGGAGAACCAACTGCTTCATGGACTGGAAGGATCCACTGGCTGCTGAGCAGGGGAAGTGGTAGAACCGTGAGCAGCCCTCAGCATGGCATCGAATCGTTGCACCCAGCCTTTTGCAGTATTCGCAAAGCTGAAAAAAAAATATATATATTGGTAAAAATTAAGATTTTGTCAAAGAAACCCTGTTAATCTCTGTATTCTCACCTGGTACATCTAATTCTAACCACAGTCTAAGGATACACGTACCTGTTGTGTCCCTGAGATAACGGCCTTATCCACATTCTCCAGCTCCTCATTCTCTAACCGCTTGACTCCCTCCGACCACACCGCACACCATTGATGAACCCAACACCCTAATCATAAAACTTGACGTCAGTAATTTACATAATCAAATCCAATTAAATTATACATTTGAAAACTGTATTTCTTGAACATGGAACACATCATTAATTTGAAAAAAAATAACAATGTATGGTTCACTGACTAAACATAATATTTTGAGTTCAACCTGAATCTTCAAAGAGTGCCGCCAGACAGGGGGAATTGGAAAATCCAATGGAAGACAGGTCATCATTCCCAGGTTGAGGCAGTGGAAAACCGGATGGCTTGAGGGTCGGCCGCTCTGAGGATGGCCCAAAATGTCTCAGTTCCTGCTGTCCATGCAGGCTCCGCTCCACACAGTTACAAAGCGAACAGGCTCGAACGCTCTCTCTGTTACAAAATGATTCATGACACGAGTGAGGACTCATTTTTTGCTTCTCAAATGTAAGCTATGTTGGCATTAAGACCAATACAGTGGGAAAAACACACGTCAGATCTGAATGAAGAACTTACGCTGGCGTGCTGGAAGAAGCTGCTGTAACGGCTGGCACGTCCTCAGCACCAGGGAGGTCTTCAGACTGCTCCTCAGAGGAGACAGGCTGCTTTGCAGGGGCACTGTCATCAGCTAGAAAATGAAGAGTAAGAATAAATGGATTAGACTTAATTGCATTAGATTTTTCTTGCAGAGCAATTGCACATTGTGATATTATTCAACTTCATGAAGAATAGTGTACATCCACAATGGATGACATGGGCCATTAAGAAAAGGTAAAAAATAAATTATACCTGTTGGTTCAGAGTCATTTTCTTCGCAGTTTGATTTCTGCTCGTCCATCCCCTGTACCGATTTTGACCTCCTAGGACAGAGATCTGAAATGTAGAGAGATAATTAACCTGGACTGCGCAACTACCTGTGTCTGTTATCAATGCACAATGATTCCAGAGAATAGGTCTGATAAGGAAATTACAGAAATTACTTGATCTGTGGAATTGACATTTACTCACGTAAGAATATTTCCATATACACTTTATGCAGGTGCCCACATACTAAAACATGGAATGGCTCATTAACCAGCAACATAACAAAATGTAATCATCAGGAGCCACTAAAATGCAAATACACTCACTTTCCTTCTTACCCATTAGAGTTTGGTTGTTGTTTTTTTACATAAAAACACGTATAACCAACAAAGCAACCACTTAAATAAATGTCGTGTCCTCAGTTCTGCAGATTTTCTTGTGTTGATTAGACTGACGTTAGCTCTAATACAATCGAGCTTCCCTCGAAAACTCATGGAAATTACACCAATGTTACAGTAGATAGGTCGATCGGAACCCGCTCGGCCGATACAAGTTATTATTTACCTGGTGACGCATAATCCAAATCTGAAAAACTGCGACGCGAAAAAGCACAAAGTGTTGAAACTGAGACGGTGTTTTTCTAAATAAAACAACCGTAATACGGGATACACAAAGAAAACACAACTTCCGTATGTAGAACTTCCTGTTGCAGCGGACAGCTTTCGTGCAGAACCTAGGTCGCTCGCTTCATAGTTCCGCTATGACATTCACGCCATAATAAATACTGTAAAACAAACAACGCAGGACTGGACCGGCTCACTGTTATTTAATACACATCGACAATAGCTGAAAGTCATAACAGATTAATGGCGTTGAAATTCCAAAAACAAGCGATTCTTTACAAGGCGCCAATCGGCTCAGATCTCCCAAAGTGTATTTTACTCTTTCTATAGAAAAGCTCATCGGCATTTGTTCATATGATCGTAAATCTGAAGCTTTACACATGTACGATGCCGTGTGTCCTGGTGTAAAACGGCCGACACGACAATAAAAGGAAACAGAGGCTTTGAGATAAAGCTCGAGCAGATTCTCACTGTGTTTCATCGGTTACACAATAAAAAATTGTGCCATCAAATCCTGCTTCATTTCGAAATATTTCCTTTTCATTCTCACCAGTGTTGCTTGAAACAGGGCGATGTGCGATGCCGCTCGTGCTTTAATGCATCCAAATAGAATCAATGACGAATAAACACCAGGATGCAATGAATTGAAAGACTAAACGTGTGTGTGCGTGTGTGTATATATGTGTCTTGGTCCAAATCGTGAACTGCTTTGCATGTCTGCCGTTGGTGCTTAAACCTCACAGGGAAAACTACGAAACACAACCTTCAACGCTACGTTAAACCACGCTGAGCAGATGGCACCAGAAGCTGGTAAAGCAAACAAGAGACCGACGGAATGAATTTCGCCATGAAACGTTAACGTTACATCTCCGTCACAAACGTGTCCGGTGGCAGCAGAGCTGGAGACGCACTTTCTCCTCGACACAACAAACTAACGTCCAATAAAACGATACACAAACTAACTGGTGTTGTGAGGCACAATGATGTGGATAATTAGGCTTTGTCTCTGCAGATGAAGTTGGTTTTGTGCAGAGCGAACTGATGCCATGACGGCTGAGTTAATGTCTCGCCACCCCGGCTAGCTAAGTTAACGTTAAAAGTGTTTACGTTTACAAATTAACTTTCGGGGCTAACGTGTTGTTATTGAAAACCACAGCAGTTGCATATTGTCTGCAGCGGCTCGGCGAAAGCGACGGTGGTTCTTATAAGTGAATAATTGCAGCGCTAAGCACTCTTTCTCAATGTAAACACCGACTTCAAAGGGTTGGTTCTGTCCAGAGAATAGCCATGGCCATGTTACCGGCAATGCACTGATACGGAAAAGCTAACGTCTCCCGTCGGTGACGTAGCATCAAAGTGTCCAGAGAAGGTAAAACTGCGAGAAATACATCCAACCTCGTGCACACGAGTGAACACTTCTACCAACATTAACCGGATACTTTGCTTTTCAAACCGTGAACACGGCCAACGCATTGCATATATCAACCTGAAGTTAGCATCCAGGTAACGTCGCTAGTCCTCCAGAAAGTAGACGACCCCATCTGGTCGCAGCTAGCAGCTAAACGATTCCGATAGCAGGGCTAACGTTACCCGGTCTAAGGTCAGGGTTGGTGTGCCTTTCGGTATGTCTGTTGCGAGAAGTTCGAAGAGGACATGAATAAAACAGCTCACCTCACAAAAACAATATCGTCTCCTCATACATCAGCAAAATCCAAACAGCCACACAGCTTCCCCGAATGCTGATGGTCGCTTCATTTTATGTACCGGACTAACGCTGCGGCTAGCCGGCTGGAGGGAGAGTGGGGGAAGTGCACGTCGGCGGAAGGCAGGCTGTGCGGTGATGCTAGCTAGCTCCTCGGCTAAAGGGATAATGCTACGGTTAGCTTGCTAACCAGCAGCTCGAGCTTTGTGTCGATTGGCCGTGCACTGCCGGGGGAGCTGCTAAGCAAAGAGGCGAGCCTTCAGCCAGTTCCGACAATGGTTCCCCAGCCCCAGGCAGTGAGCCCAAACACTGCCTGCACTGCTCCCTGCTCGTGGATGTAGCATCAAATATTTAATAAGCTAACATTAGCAGCTAGCATATGTTCTGGAATCTCGTTCGCGGGGTCTCTGAAGCTGCTGATAGTTGAAACTAAGCTACAGGCCCACATTGTGTTCGCACGCCAGTAAATGTGTCTTTTCTGTGACTTTCAGTCGACGGCGGACCCAGGTTTACTTAAAGGTGCAGCTGAACTTTCCAGCGGGACCCGTGTGTGGGTCACTGGCGTCTCTTCACTTCGCTGCATATGTTCAGACGGTGGTTCCGCCGAGCGGCTAGATGCCATTAGCATTGATAGCTAATAAGAACTACGTCAAATTTAATTCATGCACTCGAACGACCAATGGAAGTGTTTCCGCGCTTGTTTCTGGTAATGTGTGTTGACAGCTCGGGTTCGGGAGATGAATAACGATGAGTGAGGGGGTTCGTGGGCACAAGGTGGGGGAGTTTAATGTGCCGAGCGCGGGCCACTGGATTAAGGTGGATATTAGTTATTGGGTCAATAGATTGTCGGATCCAGGGGAAGCCATTTTTCATTAGATTGTTATGATTGTAAGAGCAAAGCAGCCCATGCCTCCGGGTGAAGGCGGTTTGATAAATATGTCTGATGGGATCAGAGGCGACGGGGTTGAGATCGATCAGGTTCTAATGTAGTGATGCAGATTCACATTGTTGAGTTAATCGTGATTTTAACTTCCTATCCCACCTCGGTTTATTTATCTGGATCTGAAAACGAAGCTTTTCAGTTTCACTCATAATGATCCAAACAAGCAAAGTGGAGTAAACCTCTCGACGTGTTCTGATCGTGTATCTGTGGCTCCCTCGTCACTGCCTGGTTTCCCCAGATATTTCCCCCACATAACGACACGGAGATGAATAATCAAAATCATTCCCCATAAATAATGCTGTGTGGAAAAACGTGCGCAGCCGTGCAGCAGATCCCCATCGCTCCACTTCACAGCCCTGACAGTTCATTAGTGGATATCGACTGGATGACCTTACGAGTATTTTTTAAATTGTTAATTATTCCTTCATGTTATGGGAGTTCAAATGTGAAACCTCAGCTAAGGTTGAGGAGCAATCTCGATGATAACTGTGGGTGAACACAACATATAAGCAAGGGGGGGGGGGGGGGGGGGTTTATGTTCTTTGCCTTATCATTGTGAGAAAAGCAGAAAGGCATGGATGACCCATGAAGGATTGGTGCCACAAAGCTGCTCAAGTCCTGAATTGTAAGTTATAAAAGGGGGATGCTACCGAGCGACATACTGTAATATTTATTTTCTATAAAGTAATCCAAACAAAACAGTTGTAGACCGGGTATCATGGTAGATGTATTGTCCCTGAGGGGCAATTTGTTGCACAGCCAGCTGAACAAACACACAATCATATATAACAACAAAACAACAAAAATATCAATGGCAATAAGTCATTTCAGAAAAGCAATTTTTGTAAGTGTGGTATAGCCCAAAATAATTTGGCGGGGGGAATGTTCTTTGTCTGTCCTGTAGATTATGGAGTTGCAATATCAGCACTTGTAAACAGACTTGTATGGATATAGTTGTTCTTAAATGAAGACACCGGCCTCCCCTTGTCATCGTCTCATGTGCCACACTGGGAACCAGAGGCCCGAGGCAGGTCATGCAGTTCAGCTCGGCTGTCAATGGTATTATCCTGTGAACTCACAGTAAATTAAGTTGGTTTACAGTTTGTCCCATTATGAGACATTATGAGGGTCACAGCTTTAATCCACATCAGCTTCTGTATACCTGTATTCTTCTTACAAGCCGCTTACTGAGGCTATAACTCAAAGCTGATAAGTAACTGTAATGAAGAGCATCTGCTAATTATCTCACATGGGAAGGTGTTGCTACTGATTTTACCAGAATGTGTGACAGCTCATCTGTAACATACTGTAGTGTGCGCTCTTCAGGCGGTGGCATCTGTTGCTGGGGGGGGTCTACAGTTGACCCTGCACTCTGAAATGTCTGTGGTAATACAGAGGCGTCTGTGAACAACCTCAGGGAAGAGGAAAATGTTCCAAAAATTCTGATCAACAGGGTGAACATTTAAAGGCCCATGCAACTAAACAGAGGATTGTCCAAGTTGTGAATGTTTGGATCAGGATGTTACGCAGCCAGAGAATCTAGTTTAAGGCTTTAACTCGTTGTGGTGAGGGCGTCCTTGATTCTTTTAATAATTATCATGAGCTGTTAACACAAACTAAATAAAGTACTGCACAGATGTTTCTCTAGAACCAAATATGAAACCCATGCTTTTTAGACACAATTATAAACTATGACTTTTGATTCACCAGGGCCCTTTAAACAGATACTAATATTTCAAGACAACACAAGGTTTATATTTGTTGTAGTTTTTTAAAGTGGTTCACTAGATTTTAAAATGGTTGTGTAAGTGTTTAAATGATAAAGAAACATCTTCAAGTGGTTTCAGTCACATGGTTTGACGAGCTCTAAAGTCTCCCATACAGTAAACATGAACCCAATTCCTCTGGTGTGGTACGTGAGGTAAATTAAATTACATTCAGGGAATTGTTCTATGTTCTTGTTAGTTTTCCTGGGCTTGAATGTGGGGTGTTTGCAGGTTTTAATTTTGAAAACAGGTTATTACTGCTCCCCCTGGCAGGATTAGTTCACTCCCCATTCAGCTTTAGCTAGATTGGATTAGATTTTGGGGGGCTGAAACTGTTTGGAGGACGGTGACTGATTGGCCAGTGGATGTAAATAGAGGGTGGTATTAGGACGCCGGGCCTCTCCCATTGGCCAGTGAGTAGAGCGGGTGCTTTCCCATCTGCCTCTTGCATCTCAAGGATAATCCCTCAGAATACCTCCACAGATGTTTACAACAACAGAATATAAACTGGAAGAAGAGAGTGTGCAATATGCAATTCCTATTACTGTGTGGAGGGCTGCATTTATATGTTTGAAGCATTGTCGTTGTTGTTAAATAGATTTCCTTATTAATTGACAAATTGATACTGAATCATCTTAGACCGACAGTTGCCAAAAACCAACAAGTATAATAAATAAATAATCAACGTTAATTAAATTGGACTTTGTTATTTAAAGCAGTAATTTTGGAGAAATTAAGGAAATGATAGAGCGAAATTCACAGGAATTATAAATTCCTCCACAAGGGGGTGTATAACCTTAGGACTTAGCCTACAGCCCTGCACATTATTATGAATATTGTATAAATTGTTGCACATAAAACAGAATTAAAATAATCATTTATAAGCAATTGATGAATCCCATTTGATCTTATCATGAAGTGGGATTTCCTTTAGAAATTATGATAGTATAAAATGTTAAATATTTAATGTACTGTAGTTAGACCCTCACTCATCCAATTTAGAAAAAGATAAATTACATGTCAAAATTTGGAGTATAACTTGTACAGGTATGGAGCATATATTGGGCTGTAATAAATCAAAAACCTGTAGATACTATACACCACATAGTACTTGTGACCCTAATTGATCTGTATATAATTAAACTGTCTCCTGCGAGGGTCAAAGAAACATGATCAATGCATTCAGTTGTCGATTAAGTCTGTGCCCGTGGTAAAGTGAAGTTGGTGGCACAGTGTGGTGAATATTAAGTATGTCCGGGCTTTTTCTTAACCGCTCGGCCCCTTAGCCTGAGTTTCCAGAGGCAGTGAACACCGTTCACACAAATAATAATCAACTACAAGGATTTCCCCTCAACAATAAGAAGTTTAATCATCTTTACAAACCAAATTCTTTCCAGATCTGAAGAAAAACCAGAGTGTTGTTCAATAAAATGACATTTTTAATTCGTTTTATGACAAGAAAACATGTGAGGGCATACAGTGCATGTAGTGGAATTATTATAATAAAATGAAACATTTATATATTATGATTCAGAAAGTACAAAAATAAAGATTCTATCATTGATGGAAAACTTGTTCCAACCCCATTATAATAGTTATATATGTATATTTTTACATATATAACTGAAATCATGAAAGGAAATAACTTGATATACAAATATGCTATGATCCGTTTGATATCACCATTTTTACATCAACATATCTATATAAATATAGATATATACATCTCAATGGTAAAGATAATGATATAAATAGTAAAACAACAAGCAAGCCATTCCAATGCTTTTAATTTATTGAAGAACAGAACAGGAAGTGTTAGTGTAAATGTATCAAGGCTGCTGTACGACTTGTATTAAGTCTGAACTTGTAGTTGTTTAAGGATGAAATGAGAGGGAGTCTAAAAAGATCCCTCCAAAACTGTACAGTAATCGGCCATACCAGTGCACGTGTGATGTCTGTCTATCAGAAAGATGCTTCTCTTCCATCCCCAGAGGTTCACTCAGATTGTCTTGTTTGTTTACAATATCTTTATTCACATAAACACATGCTTTGTCCTTCGCGGGAAAAGTGCTAGTATGAAATGGAGCTTTAGTGAAAGCTGCTTCACTCTGGGTGGTCTGCTGTTCTTTGGTCGTCTCCCCCCATAGAAGCAGGTTGAATGAGAGGAGGAGGCGCAGAGGACCAAACGCCCAGTGTGCCAGTCTGTGGTGTTCCAACAGCGCGTAGTTGGATGCAAGAACTCCATCAATGAACAATGTACCAGCTTCTGTCAGGGGCGCATACACTCCCATACTCTCCTCTACTGAAACTGAGATGATTCGAGAAGGACGCACATGACCCTCCGCTGTATGGACCAGAACACAGTCTCCTGTTTTGACCCTGTTAGCAAACCGGGCCTGGTACTCACTACTGTCCAGTCTGCAGTGGTGAGCTGAAAAGACCAAGTGGTGTGCGGTGAGGGCCAGTCTGTGGCCGTCCTCCGTCTCCAGAGACAGGAAAGTGGAACAGCTTTCTTGGTCACGGTGCAGAAACAAGATGACTGGGCTGAACACGACCTGGCCTGTCCCAGACAGGGCCATGACTCTGTCCCCAGGAGCCAGTGATGACAGGCTCTTCTGTCCCCCTCCAGCGACAGTCACCCGGGCCCAGCCTGGGAAACAGCCCCCCTTTTCCACTGCGACGGAGTGATCTGCAGGAAGATCAGCAGAAAAATACACGATTAACACAAATTGTGTTCCTTTTTCCTTTTCTTAAATGTCCTGGCGCACCATTTAGTGATGCGATGACATTTGACACAGTTAACAGCATGATCTCAGTGTGAAAGTGCTCTCTCTTAAAAACTTACCAGCTTTTACTGAGCAGTGGATGTGATATTTGGACTCGTAGTGGACCCAGTCGAAGCCAGCCTCCACAGCCAGCTGGGCGAGGAGACCGTACTTCTCTGTCTCTCTGTCATCAGTGGTTATGTCCACAGCCCGGCCCTCATAGTGCAGGGAGCCAAGAGGATGGTGGCCGTCTTCATCCCAGGCCTCTGTCACACGTAAGTGTACCCCTGGCCACTGGTTCATCACTGCAATAGCCAACCTGTTCAAACAGTCCTTGCATCGCTGGAACAGAATGAAAAAGAGGGAAGGATTTAACTTGTGAACAGATTCACCTCATAAATTGGATGATTAACAAGACAGTGCAGTAAATGTACAAATAATATAATTGAGGTAATTTAGATAAGATGTCTCCATTACATACAGCTATTTGTTTACCAGAGAGCTCTGACAATACAAAGGAAATATTCCTCCTAGTGAACTCGGCCACAGCTTGCAATCTAATTGAAGGGATCTTCATCAAAAAGGTTTATGCTAAACATGTTTTTATAGATGTTTAAAATGTTTCCAATAAAAAAAGGCCCATAAATGGCTGTATGATTTATACACTCATATACGATTTATACACTGACTCAATTATCCGGAGAGAGTCGAGTGCAAGAATTATTCTAAAGAAAACTACATATGCGTAGAGTTGGGATCCAATAACTTCTTCCAACTTGGTAAAAAGGTGTTACTAGATATTTTGTTAATAGCAGTTAGACTCAATACTAAATATACAGTACATCAGGAAAATGTTAGAACTTTTACTTCTTGAATAAAAAGTTTTTATAAAAGTGGAACCAAGATTCAACAAGGTATTTGAATAGAGAAATAATCAGATTCAATACTGGACTTTCAATCTTTATATGTAGGGAATGTACAATAATTTGGATAAACGTGTATTTGAATCCGTTTAAAGTCGTCCATTGTTTTGCCTTTTAAATGTATGGTATGTGTGGTTGTGGTTGTTGGCTTAGGAGGTTGGAGTTGGGAGCCAGGTTTATTCCAGAAGTAAAAATACTGTTTTGCGATTTTTTTGTTGCATCTTTGGATAAAACTGAGAAGAACATAGAAGAAAAAAGAATCCTCAGGTTAGTTAGGATCATTTTATTGATTTGGTCGGCACATGTACAATGTACCGTGATGGGCCTGACTCAGCCAAACGCAAGTCGAAGTGACAGACACTGGTAATCATTTATTTACAGTGGGAATGGCACCTATAGGTCAAGAGGTATGTACAGAATGTGACTCTCCTCCACACCTCAGCTAGCAAACAGACATTAAAACAGCTCAGAAAACAAATGATGCCAGTACTTCCGCAGCGTCTCTGGCATTATCACACAGTTCCTCCTCCGCTCTGCTTAAGTCCATCTCAACCTTGCTCAAACCAGAACAAAGCTACTGTAGCCTGCTTGCCACATTCCTTTGCCTTTTTCGACAGGGTGACAGAATAATCAAGGCCATTCTCTGACTCTCCAGATTGTTCCAGGCATGAGTTTCTCGTCTTCAACCCCTGAGACCTTTGATGAGAAATGCGCACAGTGACTCTTAACACCCCCCCCCCCCCCCCCCCCCCGCCCGTGGGCCGTAATATTACACACTGTGTCAGCATTGTCACAAAATAGAAGGCAGAGAAATGACAAAGTCAGCATCCGTAGTTATACACTCATCAGCGTCTCCTGGACGTGAATTCACTTGTGACTTGGCCTGTGATCGATTGAGTAAAGCTTATCTTGCGGCGGAGTTAGTAAAACAAGGGTTTTGAGAGAAAGTGGTGAGAGAGGGAGAGATGGAGAGAGGGGAAGTAGGGTGAGAAGAAAGCAGTTTAGAGAGAGAGTTGAGGTTGGGACTAAAGACAGAGGCCAGAGGGGAAGAATGTATGGGCATGAACTTGGGAATGTGACACCGAGAGTGAGAAAGCGAGAGAGACAGAAAACAAACTGGGAACATTTTTCTCGCAATGCCATTGAAGAGAGGCGTTTCATTGTCAGAATCACAATAGTCGCCTTTCCAACGGTGCCATTACTTCAGCAAGCGGGAATTTTGTATAGGCGACCCCTGCGAGTCTCCAAGTGACGCACAAAGAGCGTCTTTCACATCTGGGCGAAAAAAAGGGCACATGCACACGTACACACACTCAAGCTGGGCATCAGAAGGGCACACACATACAACCGCAGATTTACATCACAAAGAAATCACTCGGAAAAAGGAAAGAACACAGATTTTATAACAATCACAGAAAGCCGCAGCATCCGATCAGAGTGACCCCGTTGACATTCAAAATATTTTGTCCAAATAGTCCTTCATCTACCAATTGTCTTTTCTATGCATGATCTTTAAATTCAGGTTCCCATCCCGAGTAAACAATCAGGAGCTCAAGTGCAGGTGCCATGCCTGGGTCATTTTTCCCGGCAGGCACACTGAGAACCTGCCTTAGGAGTAGTTTTATTTCCAATAACAAAGACTTTGGTTAAAGATTAAAAGGAAGTGTTCCTGGGGGAGAGCTCGGCCTCTTAAGGGGTAGTGTTGAATTACATCCTGATCTTCTTATCTCAAGAAAAAGGGAGGGGAAGTTTGGTTAAAACATACACACTCTGTGTTGAACATTTGTTTGTGTGTTAAGAGCCTGGACCGGGCTGGCAGTGAAGAGTACAGCGAACAGGGAATAAGGTTATTGGATTAGTTTTTTTACATTAAGAGTCTGTGCACTGATCGTACAACACAACAATCCCCAGGTATCACTGTGGTTTATGGAACCAGGTGATCCAGCAATTCATCCCTTTCAACTCAATCCTTCAAATCTGAGATAACCGAACTTGACAACAACACACCCGTCTCACCTTGGTCATGAAGCGGTCGGCGTTGGTGTTCTCCTCATCCTTGAAGACAATGTCTGGATTGTAGTTGCATACGAGTTCATTGAAGCGCTCGGAGTTGCGTGTGATCTTGCCCTCTGCTCTCCCGCTGGCCCCGAGGTTGTTCTCTGAGAAGTTGGGGAAGAACTGCTTGTAGTGCATGGCCGTGAGCTTCCTGGGCCTGGAGCGTACGCCGTACCCGGGACCAGGTCCACATCCCTGCACCAGCCATATACAGGTCCAGGTGGCGAGCAGGCCGGGCCGTGCCAGGCGGGCCCACCAGGACTGCTTCATTGGGGGGGAGGGTTGGGGCTCCCAGGGGTCAGTGGCTCACAGTGCCTACAGTGACAGCCCAGGTCCAGGTGTGCGATAGCATGTGAATGAGGATCAAAGCTCGGTCCATTCCAGATCATGGAGTATTGGTGATATATTTTTAAATCACAAAAAACTTACTAAACTTTGGTATTTGTTAGAACTTCTTTGGACAGTTTTCACCCATTGATCAGAATAGATAGAGCTCAACAGCAGAAAGGCAGACTAAGTTGACAGGTCTGATGAACACAAGCTGATCTGATTGGCTGTAATCTAAAGTTTGGCATCAATAAGGGGACCCAACATGTCTCCCAGGTTTCTGTCCAAAGTTCCAGCTGCTTTACTCAGAAGTCCTGCGCACTTGAGATCATCTCTCCACGCGTCCTCCTCCGGAACCTGTCTGAGCACAGGTGTTCTCTCTGGGTCTCTGCTCACTTACCGCCTCTCTCTCTCTCTCCACGCACTTCCCCTCGCCAGACACACAAAGTGGCGCACGCCCGAAGAGCGAACGGCTCCCTCCCTGACTCCCCGCAGTTCCTACACGCACGCTCCTGCTGTGGACGCTCTCATCCTCTCTGTTCATCCATGAAAATGAGTTGTGTTGTTTTCTTCCCCTCCTTCTCTCCCTCATCCACCGTCTTCTGTCGCGTCCCAGCGCTCCTGGCCACCTTGCACCAGCCATTGGGTCTTATTAGTGTCCGGACGAGATTGCCCTCCCTTCCTCTGCGCGCTCCCACTGCGGCAAGCACACGCCTCCAAAATTCACCCTTACAAAGGACGTATGATTAGCCTACTTATGTTAACACAATGACCCCCCCCCCCCCCCCCCCCCCCCCCCCAAACCTCCTTCTCCACCTCATTAAAGAATAAGAGAAGGCTAAATACAACTCTTCCAATGCAAAGTTAATTCAATGCCATCCAACCGCCCACCTTACATCTAAATGTATTTTGAGACATAGTTTTTTTTTTTACCATTTTAAGTATTATCCCAATAGTATAAATAATATTTTATAATAATAAATATAATTATCATCATCATCAATATTATTACTATTATTGTTATTATTATTCAAAATAATCCATTTATTTATGGTACCTTTCAAAACAGCCGTACAAAATGCTTCACAGAAGACAAACCAAACAAGAAAATGACCAATGACGTAATATAAAATATAAAACCAAACACAGCAGATAAGATAATACAACATCAATTAAAAGTAAAGGCAAAGGAGAATTAAAAAAATTAAGTAAAGTAAAGGCAAAAGCCATGTTGTCAAAGTACATTTTGAGAGATGATTTCAGGTAAACTATTCCAAAGGGTCGGCGTCCTGACAGCAAATCGCCCCATCACCTTTCGGTCTTCAGTCTTGACCGAGGAATATCTAACGAGGCCTTCTCAGAAGATCTCAGGGTGAGGTATATGCAGAACATATCAAATATAGTTACATTCATAAAAACTATTTCAGAGGTGAAAATGTTTGCACCATTGCTTCTGTTTGCTCATCCCAACCCATCAGAGTGGAAGAGTCAACTGTGACGAATCTGTGTTATTTTTAGACAGATCTTGAGGTGAGGGTCTCCGAGAGGGAGCACACGTGTCCAGCCTTGACACCCTGACTGTGACTTACAGTGCTGCCTTCCTGTTTGGGGAGCCAGCCTGACCCCCCTGAACCCTGTGCACCCGAGACCCCTCCGCTGGAAACACCCTACGGCCACATCAACATATTATTTTTATCCATCTCAGAACAATAGCTGGGAGAGTCGTAAAAATTAGTCAGATAATGCCGAAGAGGGAGCAAAAGAGAGAAGGGATCCTAGTGTCTCGGGGGTCTGACATGTGCAATCACATACGGAAGCTTAAATTAATGACAGAATAAAGGTCGTCGTGTGTTGCCGTCCTATCTCCAGCTTCCTGGAACACTTGAGGCCTCGATACATCACGGCCAGTTCCTTCGCAGTGACTTTGTTTCAAAGAAAAGCTATCGCGCTCACAACAGAGCTGCTCAGGACTATCTGGAGTTTATAGTTTTGTGTCAGTGTGTATCTTGATGGTTTGCTGGGGCCACATCTTTAAGACGCTTTCCGAATATATCACTGTAAGAGCAGACACTTAGTATCCATAAAGCACCTGTGAATTTATCATCGACTCCCTGATCCAAACTTTACTTACAATTTAGCTTAGAGGCATGAGGGATAGGTCACAGAGCTCCACAGTGACCGTGGACAGGCATCCTTGTTAGGGAAGTTTCCATAAGATCCCAGGATGTTGTAGGGAGGGGTGGCAAGGCGAAGCAGCATCTTCCTGCCCTCATGATAAACACGGAGGACGGCTCAAGTCTGGCCAAAGCACCGCAGATGGGAGATATCAGCCCTCATGACAAATGCAGGGAATGACTCAATCAAAAAAAAGCAACAAACACTTTCATATCTTCAATTGGCCACACCGACGTTTCTCATCAAAGCCGCATAAGAGAAGAGATTTCCATCCGACATGAAAGGGAGAGGAAGGAAGCAAACATCTGCGGGTTGGAGATGGAAATAAAGTCATTACTATTGGTTTTTTATTTTGTTGCCCCCGTCCCCCTGCCTTCCCCTGCCTCCTTCTGGCTCTTAGCATTTTACTCCCCCGTTTCAGGATGGGAGTACATGGCTGGATGAATGGTTTGGTTTCCTGCAAAGCCACAGCACAGAAAATGAGATCTTTCCGGCCTGAGTTAGACTACCCTGCTTTGTTCTGTCCAAATGGACGGCTGTGTGTACACCTGAGAGGTTTCGTCACGTAGCGTTTGTACCTGTGAGTGTAAATGTAGCTTTGTTTGTGAAGCTTTTGGTGAAAAGCAGAACCGGCTCACGTTCTGCAAATAATGTTCATAATCAAGTGCCGGGAAATATGAATTCAGGATCACAAACTCTTTTTCAACAGAAGAATTGTTATGAGATAGAAATTAGATTTTGAAATCGGTCCAACTGTGATATCTCAAGTGTTTGTCTTGTCTCGTGGAGCTGAATAGACACTCTGCAGGATCCACTTCCTTAGATGGAGGCCGCTGGAAGGGTAAAGGAAAGTCAAGGAACTGACACCTAACCCCCCCCCCAACTCCCAAACACAGACACAATCACCCGCCCGTCCTTTCTCTTTGACCGCCGCTGCTGCACCGCCCAGCTCACTGTCTCCCGCCGTGTTATCGGCTCAGGAAGAGGCAGGGTGGTGCGTTCTGATGTGGCTGCACATGCTGGAGGATTCTAGCCTCATGTAGTGTAACTCTGTGTTGGAAGCATACCTCACATGATACGCCTGACACTGTATGTCGGGTGCTGATTTCAGGTCTGCCACTTGAAGCGATGTGAAAAGGGAAAATAGACATGTTGGGTCCAGGAGTTGTTGCTCAGTCGCGATGTGGCCTTTGAAAGGGAGCACCAGTGAGCTGAGGTTGAAGGTGCTGCTGCACTGACGTGGACAATAGACTCAATAGGGTGGAACTTCCTGGCCACTGACAAGCAGGTCAAACGTCAGATGTGATGCTTTACCTTCTTTTGAGTCAAAATATCATTTAAATTCTCCATACCACATTATGTACGCTTGAATGGGTCTCTATTGACATGAATTAAATTGTGACATTATGGGTTTCTTTCTGTGAGTCCATATCACATCGCTCTCCCAGACCCGGCGAGGCGAAGGCCTGTGCCAGTCCACCGTGTGAAGCAAGTGTGCCGTGAGTGTGCAGGCAGGATGGCGGGCAGCTGTGGCAAACGGACAGTACGGCCCTTTATCAGTTGATTAGCGAGCAAGTCTCGCCTTTTCCTGTGAGTGTTTCTGTATTTGCGAGCGTAAAACGAGGGAATAACAGCCCCTAATGCACTTTGGCATGAACTTCAAACGGCCGACTGTCAGGAAAGCTAATCTGTGTCTTTGTCCCCCCTTCATTCTCATGTTTTGACAATAAAGATAGCCTATCTCATCCCATTACAAGCTGCCCGTCTCCCGCCTTGTCCCTGATATGCCCGACAACCACTCCAACAAGGCGCGTTACCCAATGGGACTGCTGGGACACCTTGATTGCACTGCTATCAACCCTTTAATATTTTGCTGCAGGGAGAGGTGCTGCACCATTGTTTCTCCAACAGAATCCAAGGTTAAGAATGATATGTTGAGTGTGTGTGTGTGTGGGGGGGGGGGCTCAGAAGAGAGAGTGGGTCATCCACTGACCAGTGTGTCAGCGGTTTGAGCTGGATTCAGTGTACCTCAGTGCCCTTGGGCAAGGCACTGAACCAAGAATTGCTCCTGACGATCAGTGAGTGAATGATGTCATCCAGACTAGAAAATTGCTATACAAGTACAAATCCTGTTGGTTGCTTCTGTTCTTTATAGAGCTAATTCATCAAATCTGGCGTAATAATGTAATGCACCATTAGCAAAAAAAATTGCACAGACCCGGCAAAGAACAACACATGGGTTGGACACACAGACTCAGTAGTCTCGTTACTTTAAGGTCAAGGAGCTTTTCCGTTTTAGTAGTGGCCGATTGGACTTTGGCAGATTTATTTTATATTTTACGAGAGGAACGGTGTATATTCACTAAGCATCACTTACAAATGCTTCAGTGTTGTTCTAAATATGCTTTCCAACTCAATATTGTGAGTTTTAAGTATAAATTGAATTGAAACCCTGAACCAAAAACTGTCAGCATCACCCTGGGTTAGTTCAAACTCAACTCTTTTCTTTCCAGAGACAGTGTTATTGCACTAACACACCACACACACACACACACACACACACACACACACACACACACACACACACACACACACACACACACACACACACACACACACACACACACACACACACACACACACACACACACACACACACACACACACACACACACACACACACACACACACACACACACACACACACACACACACCTTGTATATGTGGCCTATGCATCACTTCCTCACAGAGTACCCAGTCTCCAGATGTGCGAGCGATGTAGCGTCGACATTGGAGTTCATTTCCTTTTGGCAAAGGAAACGCAGTGCAAAACAAAACCTAAAGCAAATAAGCTCAATTAGAACATCCAACAAAACAAGAAACACAAACAAAAAATCAAGAGGGAGAAATTAATCAGAGCCGGGGGGGGGTTTCTTGAGCTGTCTCCAGAAATGAGGAAATTAACAATAAGCAAGGAAAAGGGATGGAAGAAAGGAGGTGGGTGGGTGGGTAGGTGGTGCGGTGAAGGAGTGAACGTCTCTTCTCCTCCTAATTTGCTGGGTTTTTATCTGGCGCTTGCATCAGAGTGGGGAAAGCGTGGGCTACGGCTGTAGTGGCGTCGCGGCTGGACACTGCTGACAGACAGGCCAAAATATGGCTTTCTTCTGCCGCTGATTAAAGAAGTGCAACAAAAGGGTGGAGGGACGCAGAGGACAGACGCCCTCGTCCAGTCACACCCACCCACCACATCAGATCCCTCACGACGTAGTTACATTTCTCTAAAAATGTAACGGCATCAAAGAAACTGTAAGAGTCAGAGAGGCGCGTCTCCCAAAAGGACACAAACACATGGAAAACAAAGACATTTTATTGCTTTCTCCTCATAAAACAATGGTTAAAAATTCAGTTTTAAGAAAATCTGAAACATCAGAGCGTTTCATAAGTAAACACAGAATTTTTTTTTTAATCTTTGAGAATGACTCTAAAGACTTTTTGTCTCAACTGTATCACATTCAAAGTTTTCAACACTGGTTAAAAAAATCCTACGCGTAGTAAGTCAACATGTTAAGTATTGATCCCAAAATGCCCATAAATAAAGATACAAATACAGCACATTATAAACTGTGTGTTCCCAAAAACCAAAAAAGAAAAATCCCGGAAAAAGTGACATAAGTAAACCTCAGAGTGCTCCATATATAATACATATAATAACTAACCAGAGAGAGGTTTGCGACACACTGTCCCCTGCTGGTCAAACCATCCGCTTTTCACCTGCTGATACAGCAGCGACAGCACATGGTGACACAAGATCATCAACACATTGAGGATAAGATACAGCTGATAAAAGAGAATCTAAATAAAAACCCAGCAGAGGACTGAATGGATTGACAGTCACATTTACTATTCGAAAATACTCTGAGACAATTCTGAGCTTTCACCCAAAGTTCAAGGAGAATGATATTTAAAAAAAAAAAAAATACTTCACAGAAATAATACAGGAGAGACTAAAATAAAATTCACCTTAGGTAAAGATGAGTGTGATTTTTTTTACTCATGAAATATTGCACTTTCCCACACAGATTTGTAATAATTCACAGTTTGATTGGTCTAAGGCACAAGTTTCTCCTGGTGAGTGTCACGTCGCAGACAGATTTCTTGCATAAGACAAAGTAAAGCTTTCTTTTTTGGGTTTTTGTAAACTACTAGTCCTCAGACTCAGTAAGCTTTCTGTCAGCTTGAAAAACATATTAACCCTGCTCAATAATAAATCACCACGAAGATGTTCTTAATTCTAAAAGTTAACTTGTTAGTAAAAGAGCTCAATCATTCAGACTACGACCTCACTCTCGTATCTTCCCTGGTGTAATCTGTGGAATCACAGATAGACAAGGTACCTTGTGTCCTACTTGGACTCATTTACTACTTCCTCTCATTAACTCACATAACACTGGTTCAGACTGAGCCACGAAACCCATGGAGTTAGATTCCCGATCCTAAAATAGTGGGGTAGCCCAAGAGAGGAAAGCGTGGGGAAGCCACGAAGAGAGCGAGAACACTCCATCGACCTGAAGCAGGAAGAGGAAGTTATGTCACAGCGACAATGTAATAATTCAAAATGACTCTGCTGACTTTCATATGTGTCAAAAGAGCAACGGCTGTGTAATGAATCCTCTTTTTGAAAGGCGTCGGGTTCGCAGGGGGTTGTTCTGTTTTTTTCCACTATAGCAGGACTACTAGAATGGCTGTAATCCTTGTTTCCCTGGTTCCAGTCATAACCATGACTCTGCTAAGCACTTGTACCAGCACTTGTATTGCAGTCAACTATCTGCACAACTATGGACCCTGATAAAATGGTCACAGCCAGAGCTCCCACTTGAAGGACACAGACAGAACTTCTCCGGTCTCTTCACAGGAGGCGAGCTGATCTGCGCACCAACTGGGAAAGGGACTAAACCGCAAATGCATTGAATCCAATAGGTGCACATTTGAAGTTGCCTCAGTTTCTTTGAGGAAAGGCAGTTGTGAAGTGAACAAGTCACTGGATTTTAGAAAGTCCACTGGCCAGGAGGAGTCTGAAGGGGACGGTGGACCGTGACACAGTTGAAGGCAGCCTATGGAGACCTGCAAAAACAGTGACAGAAACCCAAAGGTCAATGACATCACACACAATCACAAGGTGGAGCAACACCAAGAAAAGCTAAGAAAAGCTAAGAAAAATAGGGATTTAGGTAAAGTCTATTAATCACAGAACAAAAGTAAGCTGGGAGGCAATGGGGAAGTGCAAGAGAGCTGCCATGGTGCAGAGATGCTATCTGCTCTGTGAGGAAGGGGATTGCGTGTATGTGTGTGCGAGTTTGGCGTGTCCCTGGAGTGCTTGTTTGTGTTGGGTGGAGGGTTTAGAGGGTGTGTGTCTGGGGCGGTGTGCCTGAAGGTCCCCAAGGGGACCCGACTCTCCTCTTGTCCCTTTACACTTTCCTGAAAGAATTGTATTCGTTCTATCTGAGGAAGAGAGACCAGCCCATTGGGGAACTGGGCCAAAGGTGGGAAAACTTATCACACAACTATCCAAGTGCAACTTATTTCAGCACGAGACAACCACAAGGACAGAAGAATGCAGGGATAAAAAGTGTTCTCATCTTGTTTAGGAGTAGAAAATGTAATTAAACTGACCAAAGGCGCGGATGAGCTCTCTCTGAACTGCCCAGGTGACGGTCTTGATGAGGGAGGCCGAGGTGAGACCAGCGAACATCATGTTGTACAGGAAGACAATGTAGAAGTTCCCCAGCCAGTTGTAGCGACCGAAGTCTCCCAGTAGATCGAAGCGGGTGATTCCTGACACAAAGGAGGCCAAAGAAAAAAAAATCCACATGTGAACCAGTTGCTCAATCCAAGCTGAGCCTTCAGCTGCAGACTGTGTTACACAAACACCCTCTTGTGGTCAAAGCTCAAATTACAAGTAAAATGTTGACTTGCGCCTAATGTTGAATAATAGATGTGTCCCAGTTCAACACTACAAAGTAATTCACAATCTGCTGCACACCCATCGTCCAAACTTAACAGCTGCAGTACAGCTCCTATAAAATAATTCTTCATAACATAAATCAACCTATTTTTCTATTATACTTCTTGAACTACTTTCTTTTCTGAATTGCACTTGTTTTTGCACTGTGGGAAAACAGCAGCGGCACATAAATAAATATTTAGATATAGATTTACAAATATTTAGATGTATGCTTGCTATTACTTTTCCACTCTGTGTCAGTGCTTGCTCAAAACCTGATTAGTGCTAGCGTGCAGGATGAAACTGGGATAAATGCTGCATTTGTCATTTATGCTACTTACTTACCAAGTGTGCGTGAGAAGACCGGCAGTGCAGAGCTCAGGATAAGCAGTGAAACACAGTTTGCAATTATCTGAAAGGAACAGAAATGTAGAGATTACTAAAAAGGGTCTCAACACAATACCTAACTAGTTTCTAATGATATCTCACTGTGAGTTTAGATAGACGTCAGGTTTAGCTGTCAGGCACCTGGGTGAGGTTGGTGTCCTGTGCACGAGGCAGGAGGCTGATGAAGAGAGGAGAACTATAGAAACCAACTACTGATGATACCATTAGGTAGCTGACAATCATTTTAAGGACAACACTGGGAAGAAGAGCGATTCTCTGACATAGATAGTAACATCTAGAAAGTGTTTTCTAATTAATGAATAAAATTACATGAGTCGACAGCTCACACGCTGGTCGGACAACAAGGACAGTCTGTTGGTAGCTGAGTCATGGCCACATATACATGACTAGTTAACAACACACACACACACACACACACACACACACACACACACACACACACACACACACACACACACACACACACACACACACACACACACACACACACACACACACACACACACACACACACACACACACACACACACACACACACACACACACACACACACACACACACACACACACAATGAAAGGATACAGGATGAGGACTACTTGAACTGCAGCGCCCAGCGAGCCGAACATAGAGAAGGAGGCCCTTCCCAGGTGAGGGTCCTAAAAAAGCGAGAAACCAAACATCAGTCAGTCAGTGAGCACCGACCACAAGCTGTTGCTCGTTTCTGTTTCTCTCTGGCAAAAATCCTCACCTCCATTCCTCTGGGCATAGCTGTCTCATACAGGAGCAACTCCAACACGTTGAAACAGACCATCAGCACACACATCACCTGAAGAGACAGAAACAGAAGTCATACAATGAAAACAACCATCTGTGTTATTAGATTAAAGTTAAGAACGGTGTGGTGTCGTTGATGAATAAGTGTGTACCGTCAGTGCGAGGAGCCCAAGCATGGCCAGTGGATAGCCAAGATTACGCTGCCATGGGGACGCTCTCCTACGCATCTCTGTTTGGAGGGGGGGGGGGGGGGAATAACTTATCAAACATGTGATCACTGTGATAGAAGCCGAGCAGAGAGCTGCCTGTTCAGTCCGTCTCACCCAGAGCGATGCGCTTGCCCCGCACTGTTTGGTGCTCCTTTTTCATCGCATCCATGTTCAGCTTGACCCAGCAGGATGTGCTACCGCCTTCGACCCAACAACACATGATAGAGACTAGAAGTTAGTCAGTCAGCTTTAAATGAATCATCAGGAAATGGCAGAGGACCGTGTTCATGGTTGGTCTCTTACAGTTCAGTTTCCTGGAGAGCGAGTCTTCCTCAAACGTGGTGCAGTTCAGTGTTTCATCCACATCCTCCAGCAGCTGCAGAGGACAGGGTCGATAGAAGATGAAGATGAGATGAGGAATCCAGAGAAGGAATCCAACAAATTTTGATAATTTCTGACTTTTATTGCAGCGCCAACATGTGGTTTGTTTTAACAACTGGAGGGATTACAGTGATATGTAGTCCAGATATCTGTGTCTTCCTTATACCATTAACCTGACTATTTTTTAAACCTCAATATTTTAAATTGTCCAATACTTTGGTATAATTACTGTACTTGCAAAACTAACAACAGTTATCTGCAGCTACAGTTCATGTTGCACGTCAACATGTAAAACTAAAGATGTGTCATCCATCCATGCTTCAAACAACTCTATAGTATGTGTGTACTACATAAAATTAGTGTTATACCATTTATATATTAACAGGAAATGATAGAAGACATTTGTTCTCAAATTAATCAAACTCTGATAAGCTACCGCCAATTCATTAACACAGACAATCATATTTTCCTGAAATGTAACATTTCCTCCACACTCAAAAATCGAATTTATTTATTTAGGATATTCTCTGCTGTGGTTGCTTTCCTACTTCCTGGAGTGAGCACACTGTATATTCAAAACCTTCGAAGAGTCCCTGTATGTATCATGGATGTTGGACATAGTGCAAGATGTGTTTGCATTTACTATTTATGGCTGTAAAATCTAAATTCTAGACGTAAGATCGGTGACTCACCCGTGGTTTGACCAGTAGGCTGCCGGTCACACTAAACATTCGGGACAACCCAAAGGGGGTGCACACTGAGGAGAGACACACACAGATGGTGATATCAAAGTGTCGTCCACTACAGATTTGAGCTGATATAAGTAATTATAACTAACATGTACTCACGCAAAAGCAGCAACACTCCAACCAGAGAGATGCCAGAGTACAGATAGGGAAGGTAATACTCCCACAGATCTAAAAGTCACAGGAGGACAGTATAAAGGAGCTATAATAGAAGAAACCAAAACTGTCACTGAAGGATCATTACTTTCGAAGGAGGCGACTCACCGTAGAGGCTCTTTCTGGCGATGTTGTCATGGAGGAGGGCAGATGCCACCCACACGATGCCCAGCACGAGCAAGGCCAGCAGCAACAGCAGCACAAACGCCTCATACACTCGGGCCATCACCCCCTACACACAAAAACAGATACTCTTATCAACAGGTTCAAGAGTCTCTATTTCTTAAATGGTTTCCAGGTTTAGAGCCACCATTTCCAACTGAAAGATAAATGCTGTACCTTCTTGGACCCCGCAAATCCCTCAGACTCCGTGAAGAAGTAGGCGAAGGGCATGAGGAAGAACAGGGACAAATTGGAGAAAAGGAAAACTAGGTTCCACAAGCCTGACAAGGGAGGAAGAGAGAGATTTATCCAACACGTTAGTTTTCAGTGCAAACATTCTTGATTGCGTTCAAGCATTTCAGCAGTACCAATGAAAACCACAAAGGGGCAGAGTCCTGCAGTCCTCCAATGTAACATGGCAGTTAGATGTTCAAATAAACAAGTCTGTTCAACAATAACAGAAGGAATGGAATACTGTGAGAGATAACCATCAGAACATGATACAACACAGACAAGAAGTGTTGAAGCATTGGATTAGATCAGTGAGATAATTTTTTTCAAACTGAATCACTGCAGCCAGTAAAGCCACAGCCCTCCTATCCCTGATTATTATCCGTTTCTGTTTGGACAGAGGCCAGTGGAGTAATGATCTGGAGGTTGATTCCCAGTGACCCTCTGTAAATCAGATCCAGCTTCAGACAGCCATGACCTCTGCGATGATCAACTGTTGTTTTGGAGTTGTCACCTGGTAGAAACATTACTAACGTACCGTGGATAAGAGATCCGTTCAGCCACTGCATGTAGTAGCTCTGTGGGAAGGTGAGCAGCACCTCGTTGGACAAAATGGAGATGGGGAGGAGGAGCACGGCACACACTGCGACGGACAGGGTGAAGGTACACAACCACAGCCTGGAAGAAGAAGAAAAAGAGGCCATCGGTGAAGTCGCATGGATATTTGGCCAAAGCCTGACATCACTGCCCAGGTGAAAGGCTCGCGTGTCCCGGGGAACACACGACAGCGTGTCGGGGCAAAGGGCGGAGTGACACAGTAGTGCCCCACTAAACAACCACTAAACAACAACCCAAGCTCACACAAGACAGTGTAATAAATCCACAGCCAAAGGGCCTCGGGCCACAACATGTCACGTCGACTTATCTGCTCAGTACCTCACACTGACACCAGAGCGAGCGAGAACCATTTGATGTGGGTCAGTTAATCATTAGAGGTTTATACTTACGCAATTTTGTTGACGGTGGCATCTTCAATATCATCTGAAAGAGCAGAGACACAAATATCTTTACGTCCATTATACTAAAAATCTATTTGCCATCTTGAACATGGACAAGCTGCAATAAGAACTTATCTTGGAGAAAGGCTTCAACACAGATTGCTGTAAGTGCAATCAGATAAAGTGTTGAAATGTTTAAAGATGGTTCGAACGAGGTATAAATTGACATTTCAACAAAATGTCTGCTTTCGTGACAAAGGTAAAACCTGCCTGGGGCCTGAGTACCATGCTGTGTGTACACAGTGTGGAGGGGAATGTTGCAACAGAAGGGGTCTATATGAGTATGAAAAGAAAATACTGAGTGGGGAGTGAAAGTGGAGGAGCAAGTTAGGAACATTCTGTACCAGCAAAAACCGAAGTCTAGTTAAAACTAAAATAAATAGAGGCTGCATCTTTCCAATATGCTATCACTCTCTTAAAGCAGCACTGCAAGAACCGCTGCAGTGGTAATATACAAACCAGTGCATGATACTGTAACTTTTTTCCATTGCAAATGTTGGCACAGCTGTCGAGGAATGAGGTGAGGTCAGTGAAGCAAACTCCAGCTCTTAGCTCTTGCCAAAAACTGACTTGTTAATTTCTGTTGCTCAATCGTCATTCAGCTACAGGGCACAACTGTTTGGAACTTGTTGATGCATAAACAACGGTTACAACCCGGAGCCATTGCAGAGCAGGTTTCTGAAAAGTGGGCTTTGTCCCAGGCTACAACCCAGCCCAGTCACAGCCGAGCTGAGACTTGGCCAGTTGGACATCCGACATCTGGTTCCAATAGTGGCAAGTTATTGGATTCATTATGTAACTGTGAGCCCAGTCCCACTGCAGGCCGTCAAACTGTTGTTTTTTTTGGTTTAACAATGTTAGAATGCACGATATAGTCAAGTGCATGAGGACTGTCAAGTTTATTGGAATGCTTGTTTGGAGGCTGCAAAGTTGTTTATCAATGCTGAGTTGAACACAAAGTATCTTCTTACATTGCCCCGTTTGTGAAAGATAAAAAGTGAGTGACTGAGTAAAATGAAGCAGATCATTAAGCTCCTTTTGTGGCGTAAGTTATAAAGTATTTGTTTGTTGGAAAGAGTTCTTTTAGGACGTTTTTTTCCCAAAGTAAATGGACCTTAAACCACGACACTGTTCGTCCTGTAGGAGCAGTTTTCACTTCCCCTCCACGACGGCGATCCACCGGAATTCTGCCTGAAGGGTTGTTATGACCTGCCTTCTTCACCTCTGTGATACTCAGGCCAAGGTCCAGAGCTTTGGGTTGAAATAAGCAATGTTCTTGTGCAAACTTACACTATATTTACGTGAATGTAAACAGGAAAGGTGGGAATGATCCAAATCTCAACATATCTACACGTAAAAGTAAAAGTCAGAAAAGCAGTGATTATGAAATGAGTAAGCTTTGTCAAACAGGCCATGTTCATTGTATTGCTTGTCTCAAGGTTGTCAAGCTTTCTGATGCAACTTAAGGCAAGAAAAGATAAGCAGTTATCTCCTGTATTTAGTTACACCCCCCGAACAAAAAATAACACCTGTGCGACAGAATGTGTGGCCTGCGTGAGAGAGAAAAACCACAGCACATTAATGCAATAATTAGGCTTGTCAACACCATCAATTCCCCTCCCGGCATTTCTCCAGAAGGCATTCGTAGAAATCTTTCTCACACAGGAGCTTTCATGTGGTGCTCTCTTTAGATACAAGAGAGTGACTTTAAAACTCACCTGTGACAAACTCTGCCGTCTTCTTGAAGTGGGTAAGTATGAGGTAGGATAATATGTAGAGGCATGTAAACAGGAGCACGCAGATCTGCAGAAGGGACAGAAAGGAATTTGTTTTTTTTGCAAAGCTTGAGAACATGGAGATGGTGTTATTCGTTTTTCTTGTTTTAGCAGCAAGTCCCACGAAAAGACAAGCCGTCTTGTTCCCTTGTGAACTACTGATAATCAACGCACTTATTTATATGACTCATGACTCATGTTTTCTGACTGGTTTGAATAGAATGTTCTGTTGTGTTTCCAATTCAAAGAGAGACAGCTGGACTGATTTCAAACAAAGAGTGAAATGAGTGGCAGACCAGCAGTAGTACACTAAGACGGATTAGGGGGGAGGGGGTTAATACCAGAGAGACAGATCGCCCCAATACTGCCCGTCGAGATCACTGTCTGACAGTTACACTCAATCCACCAACAAATTTAGGTCAGACCTATATTCACTGAGCAATCTGTTGTCTGGTGGAGCTTTCAAGCTTTCACTACAAAGACGACACAAATCACTCGTGTGAAAATCATATAAAACATCAAATATATATATATATATAAATAAAATCGCTTTAATAATAGACAAATGAAAAGATCCCTGGAATAGGGACAAACATTCAATATAAAAACTTTAAGATCAGTACAATTATAACAATAAATGCCACATTTGTCTTTTTTGTTGTTGTTTTAAGACAGATTTTTGCTCCTGAGGGTTGTGGTTTTAAAATCGTCTGTATGTGGAAATTTGAACTAACAACATGTGTTGAGGCTGCTCCATCCCACTCATTCCTCTTTAAGCAATACAATACAAAGGCTAAACGTTCTCTCATGGTTGCTCCCTGATCAGGATGTGGTATAAAAATTAAAAAATGATCATGCTTGTAAGACACACACGTGAGGGTCCTTCTGCTCCCTTCCATACCACATGATGCGCATGCACCAAAATTGCCTGTTAGAATTGATAAAAAGTGCATGTGAAACTGACAGGAATTCCCAATTTAAAAGCAACATTTCCACTTGTTCAAAATGTTGGTTAAAGACCCGCAATGAACCTTGAAGTGAAAATGTTGCTGTGCTGGTGATGCTGTCATCAAATTCTTCTGGGCATACGCAAGTCTGTGATTAAATGGATGTCATCCATTAAACAGCGAAAATGCAGTTTCGCGCTGACGGATGAATGAACTGATGTTGCTAAACCTCGAGCACCGATCAAACATTTCCACATGCTTAGAGAGCACAGTATGTATATGCCCGTGCCTAAGGAAACAAGAGCAACAAACACAGAGAGGCTCTCTAGAGAATGACAGAAATGTGACGACATGCTCGGGGGTATAAAACCAGTTTCTTAAACCAATGTTAACTGAGCATCTTGAGTTCCTTATCAATGCCCCACATCAAACGGGTTCCGGCAAAGTGTACAAACTTATGTTTCCGTTTTATACATCTGGTTAAAATGTGTTTTTGACAGTGACTTGTACACCAAGCTAATCCTGTATTCAAACTGGACTTGAACACACCAACAGGACTGCATTTTGCCTCACATTGTCACACACACACAATTTTGGGTGACACCTGAACAGCGAAGCAGGAGATTCTCTGGTGCAGACGTGTTCATAACAGGAAAACCTCAGGAGCATTCAGGTGAGCGGCGGTGCCTGGGTTGAGCATACTTAAGGCAGGACATAGCTTATAAGTTCCACTGGGGAAATCACATGTACTTCTCTAAAGCAGATCAACAGCAGCGTCAGCCCACATCACCAAAAGCTCTCAAACCTGGTTATCTTTCCAAACAGTTTTCTATTTCGGCATCTTCTATGAGCATGTTACCTCTTTCTCATCCTGAGATATAATGTTTCACATCTGTCATGTGTTAGAAACATCATCAACTCGGTCGTGGTGAATCCTCCAAACGATATCCTGCTGAATTGTCACATGGGCTCTCTCGGATATGATCTGGGTTTTGGGAGCTGGCAGGAGAAAGTCTGGAGATGGTCTGGAGCCACTGACTCTGACATTTTGCTTCTCACATACAGCCCCTCGGGATAATTTCAGTAGAATACCCAGAGTTCAGTGCATGTCTGAAAAGAGCTTTGTAGATATAACCATTTCCCCTCCAACTTAGACATAACAGTAACACTACTGGTAGCACACTAGCTGTATCATGCAAATAACAATAGACCGTTCACAACAAGTAATCAGCTCAGTGTTCAAAATTGTTCAATATTGCGGAACAGTTTGGCAAGGAGCTTGCAAAGGTTAATCCAAGTGTAAAAGGAGGAAACAAAGGATGGGTATAGAGTGAGAAATGGATGAGGGGCAGAATAACCCTGTGGTAGTCACGTGCGGATTGGCAGTGTCAAAGAGCTGGCAGCACACGGCGGGCCACCGGGAGGAGAGTTTAAAGAGACTCAGCATCCAAAGGGGCAGCTTTGTGTTGAGCACCAAGTCTCTGAGTATACTTGGAGCAGTTTAAAATTCACAGAGGAACCTACACATCTTCAAGCTGCTTCAAGCAAAGACAACAATGGAGTTAAACTCTTTCCACTTCTCGCCTGACCTGGTAGTTCCTGAGAAAATTCAAAAGGAGCTGGAGGAGGCTGGCAGTGGAACAGCTCGTCCTTGCATAATGTCAAATGGACTCCCTCAGAGGGGGGCTATTTCAGGGGCAACTCTCAACCAGCTGAACGCGTTCAGGCAAAGCATGTCTTTGTTTTAAGAGGCTAGATTAAGCAAACCCTAACCAATTCAGGATTTATTCAGGGGCCAGAAATAACTTTAAATATTGAAGGGCATTGCCATCCTCATACAAAAGAAGGTGGGCAGCAACAGCCTGTTGTTTCGATCGTTTTACTGCAGGTGTTATCCGTTATTTTCGATAGTTCAGAATGTAAAATTAAAAACAACTCTAATTGCAGTTAGGTAAAAAGGGCTTTGAGAATAGGAAATATATGACAATAGTGACAATATATTTTGGAATTTCCTCCTCAAATGTCCTACAGAAAGTAATTCCTATAAACACACATTTAACATGGATTATTAATGTTTTAGTCTTTTATCAATGATGCAGAACATGCTGGGCGACAGATTTTTCTGCTGAGAAAGATCTTATCGTGACTTTTTATTCTGCAAGCATTGATCCTTGTTGATCCCTCCGGGCTCAGGGTGTTGGCTGTAGGTGTGCACGCCTGGCTCCAACGTTTATATCATCTTACCCAGTTTTTTAAATATGACACAAGTTAAATTTGCCTCTTATCGCAGATGATTTACAATGTCAATTAAAGTGACTGATAAAATGTTCCCATTGATAAGCTGGTTGGTCAGACAGTGGGTTGGCCTTACTTGGGCCGATGATGAATCAATATTTTTAATTTTATATAAAAACTAACAGACCAACCTAGTGACTAAAGCTTATATAAATGTATCATGTCACATAAATACTGCCTTTTTCAGCCTAAAATAAAAATGTATCTGTGCTTCAACAACATACACTGTGTTCTGAAGACTATTATTATGTAAATAAGTCCTTCTGTCTTCAGACCATGTGAGAGATAACTGAAATGAATCTAAAGTATCTATTCATCTGTTCTTCTGATGTGCTGAGCGTTTATCAATTCGATACTGTATGTAGCAACAGAGCTGGTACTTACACTGCAGCTTCATATCAAGTCATTTTAAAATGGGATGAATGATGATGAGCTTTACATTAATCCATTAGTAATCGGAGATGCAGGGGCAGCTGACCAGCCTGAGGCAGCACTGTGACGAGATGGTAAGCAGGAGACCTGAGGCCTGCCAGTGGCTTAAGAAGGGGGTGTCGACTAATAGCATTAGGTCTTTAGGTGAAAGGGACAATGACAAATCAAGGGCATTAGAATAAATATGGGCACCTAATCGATTACTTGTGTAAAAGGTGCAAGTTTTGTTCTCAATTTATAATATTTACTTGCCTTCCAAGACAACTTCCCGAAGACATTGATATTATCCAGACGACGTCATTGAGTCTTTTTGTCAATGTGGGCAGACTTAGGAGTCGCTAATAACTTTATGTGGAAATATTTTAACCTGAGGTTTGTAAACCGAACGGAGAAAGACACTAACAGTGTTTGAGGAGCCAGAAAAATCTTAAATTGAGTTTTGAGTTTTTTTCACTTTCTGAAATATTGTAAGATTGGGCATTTTTCACATTTAGGGGACTGATATTCATGAGTGTGTGCAATTTGGTGCAGATCCAAATAAAAACTTAGATGTAGTGCATTTTCATGGGGTTTAAAAAGGGGATAATTGGGCCTTGGCGAGGATATGCGCTCTGCCTAATAACCTCTCAAGTTCTTCTTTTGAAGTTTTTACAATTAAAAGCAACAGATCTTTCCCATGGCAGACAGTAATTAATCCATAATCTTATGTTCTACTGCTGCACAGTTTGTGCTCATCTACAACCAAAGTCCGTGAAGAATCGGGGCTGAGCAAACCAGTCAAACCAGGACCAATTGATAAGTCAACCACTGAGTCAAACGCATGTAGCAGAACTGATGTCGTCAGTCATCGTCCCTTGTGGTTCACTTTATCAGACATATCTGGTACAGTGGGAAAGGAACTGTCTGTGCAATCACCCTGTACTGTTCAGGTTTAAAGGTCAGCCTCCATGTGTCCTGCTGTTAGAGGACCGATCTCTGTGGCAGGTCTGAAGTTCAGCTGAGCAGGAAGTGGAGGAGTCACACAAAACAGAGACAAGAATGGCAGCTTTAACAGGTAAAAGTTCAAATACTAGCAGCTTGTTGGAACCGTAAATGAAAAGCAGGACGTTAACTGCACAGCTACAATGAGATCAGAGGCGGAGGGAGGATTGAGACAAAGTGGTTAGAAACACAATAAGAGGGCTGCAGATGCTGAGTAAGGGAGTTCCTGTGCCAAACCAGTGACCAGCCGCATCCGTGCAGCAGGAAAGTTCAGCTAACTGCTACAAGAAGCTAGCGTCACCAAGATGTCACTTTAAACGTGTTACAGATAAAAAGCTGAACTGACAGAGCGTGTTGTTCCTGCTCGCACTGATTAGAGAGGAGGGGGCTGTGTGGTTTGCGGCGACCCCTCATATGCATATTAACCGACGGGACCCCCTAACGCCCCCCCTACACACAGACACACACACCCTGTTAGCCCGTCTACTCACGATGGTCTCCCGGACACGGTTGTGGAAAAGTTGCTCCCGAACCGACACGTCCTCCGTTTCCATTCTGCGTAACCATGCCAGTATCCGCTCAGGCTTCAGAAAGCACCGGGGCTGAAGTCCGTTAAGGAGTTAAAAGACGTGACATCTTCAGAAACGCCACGAGTGAGAGTTTCTGTCTGTGTGTGTGTCTGAGTGTACGTGTGTGTGTGTCTGAGTGTACGTGTGTGTGTCTGAGTGTGTGTGGTGCTGCATCACAGCGGAGGAGCCTCCTCGACCCTCCTGCTATGAACCATGGTGGGAGGGGTCGTCAGGGGGAGGGGCCACGTGGAGGGGAGGGGCCTCAGAGCCACAGGTACATGCCAATTATTTTTTATAATAAATAGTTTCATCAGGTTTATTTCATCCATACACAAAGTTTGAGAGAATAGACTTAAATTTATAGAGATCCTTTACAAACACAAGTGATGTACAAAGAAGCATCACAACTAGATTAAAGAACACATAAAAAGCTTTCTGGTGGAAGTTTTGAGGTACTTCTATCAGTGCCTTTTCATTTCATTAAAGCGACTTACAATAAGTGCATTCAACCTTGAAGGTACAAACTCAGACAACAAGAATCCAGAAAGTACAATATTCTTCAAGAAAGCCAAACTACAAAGTGCCAATTTTTTTTTTTTTATTCAATTTTTTTTTATTCAAGGTTTAGTCAGCTGTCCTGATACTATTGGGGAGCTCATTCCATAATTTAGGAGCCAGGACAGCAAAGAGCCTAGATTTTGTTATTGGCAGCTGCAGAGCGGAGTGGACGGATGGGGTGTAAGGTTTGACCCTGTCCTGGATGTAGACTGGACCCGAACCTTTGCTAACACAGAGTTGTCAAAGGTAATAGTCAGGTCGTGGGTGGGTGAGCCTTTCTCTGGAAGGAAAAGTAGTTCAGTCTTATCAAGGTGAATTTTTAGTTGGTGTGCGGACACCCACTGAGAGATGTCAGTCATACAGGCAGAGATTTGTGCTGCTACCTGTGTTTCATATTGGGGAAAAGAGACCGTTTGTCAACAACATAGCTGAAGTAGGAAAAGCCATAGAATGACAGAGCCGAGAGCGCTGGTGTACAGAGAGAAGAGGAGGGGACCCAGGACGGAACCTTGAGGGGCCCCAGTAGCGAGACAGACACAGATCCTCTCCAAGTTACGCGGTCAGTGAGGTCGTTGAGGTAGGATGAGAGCAGGAGAGAGCAGAGTAACTGTCACAGCATGAAATTCAAAAGACGGTCGGGTAAAATGTGGCAGCGGGTAGAGAGAAAAACTCCATTTGGGGGAGACGTGTTAACCTCTGTATCTGTAAAGATGTCGATTGATTAAGATAAGCAAAAATCTTGGATTAAGTCAAAATAAAGTATTGAAAAATTCCATCCGTCGACACTATCTATATCACTTATCCTCAGAGAAGCTGGAGCCAATCCCAGCTGACATTGGGGCGAGAGGTGAGGTAGACCCTGGACTGCTCACCAGCATAAATATAAAAAATTTAATAAAACAGGGTTTTTGGTAGAAGTGTTTTTTGAGAAGTGACTTCAAATATGGCACTGAATCTGCCTAATTTCCTATATGGTGACTATTTTGAATTACTTCAAGTAGATTTTTCTGAAGATACTTATTTTAAGCAGAAATGCAGTACTCTCACTTTCAAAGAAATGTTTTAAACTTTGCTGCTTTACCATCACAAATTTTCATAATGTTTTCTAATATACTTTGTATTCATAATGCCCTTTTTTGTGACTTTTCTCACCTATAGGAATCTATCATGAGGCTTTGGTTTTTGGCTCAAGGATCTTAATTTGTTTTCTAGCTCTATTTGCAACACATCCTTCTTGAGAAGGTGTAGAGAAGAAACACTTACTCTCTGTAAAGCATTTATAATGTCTTTTATTTCTTAGTGAGATCCTCGTGAAACCTTTTATCCACTTTATCAGGTAAGATGATCAAGAGGCCCAAATGTTGAGGGTCATTGTGTGTTGAGTTTGAGAACGCTGCGTAGTTTCATTGTCATGATCCAAAGTCCAACTATTGCAACACACTATTGCAGCCTCAACTATACGGAAAGGACTGGAAAAGATTAATCGCGTCAAGGATTTGAAATAATGGGCTCAGTAAGTTACCTAGTCTTTATTACACAGAACTAAATATATCTGAAATGTACTTAGAAGTAAACACTTTGAAGATCACTCCGGTGTAAATCTTTTTGAAGTGAGGATTGGCCTACAGTGGAAGGTTGGTGCCATCGACATTTTCTAACCTTTTGTATAATGTGATTTGTGTAAAAAAACCGCCCGACCATGATTTAGATCACGCAATCAGTCCAGTTAAATGACGCTGCCCATCATGAACTAAAATAAATCTCTTATATAATGTATTATTTAACCAGGGAAGTGGATCGCAGAGATTAAAAATCCCACTGCACGGGCCAAGTGACCAGCAGCCGGCAGATTATAGGGGAAACATTGCACAACCTTGTACTGAAATCAAAAAGACTTGTATGAAAAGATGTGAACACATGAGATCAACGAGTGTGATCTTATCAAAGATGTTACGTGATCAAAATACAGATTTATAAGTTAGTATATAGCATAATAAATAAAGAGATTAAATCATGTTTAAGGTAATAAATTGTAAAACAATGTCCCCTGTAATTCTGAACAAATTAAATATTATAGAAATTGGCAGGTAGATTGGTTTGTATATAAATATATATATATATATATATATTATGTCAATATGGAAGAAAGACTAAACATTTTTGTTGCTCCATTGCAGGAACTCATCAAGGATGATTGAACCTCGCCTGAACAAAGCCTGATTTGGCTGCAGGATGGGGAAGAGTGTAATGGTGGCCTATGCCCTGTGGGCAGTAGGTGGGCCTTTGGGCCTTCACCATTTATACCTAGGAAGAGACAGCCACGCTCTGTTGTGGATTCTAACCCTGGGAGGTTTTGGATTTGGCTGGGTCAGAGAGTTCACACGTATCCCTGCTTACATCGGTGAGGCCAATCGAGAAGCAGACAGCGGGAGAAGAAGACCCTCTGCCGTGGTCCCTCCCCCGGTAAGCCCCGTCAGATTCGCTGGTCAGGTGTGCGTTGGGATCTACTTTGGCACCGTGGCTCTGATAGGACTCAACTCCCTCAATTTCTTCTACTTGATCGTCCTGCCTTTGTGTGTGGGTGCAGGGGTGCATCTGGTTTCCACTGTTGGCCAACAGTCCTCTGACCTCAAAAAAACTCTGACTACTTGTCTGGTAACTTCCTCGATATTCTATGGGAGCAGCTTGTCACCTTTGCCTATTAGTCTAGCTGCCAGTGTGACTGCTGCTCAGCACCGCCGATTCAAACCCCCGCGGACACAGCAGAGACCAGAGGAACTAGGTGAGAATCTCACAAATAAAATGATTACCTCTGGTTTCCTTTAGACATTGATCAAACTGCTTCTCTTTGGATTTCTAAGACCCACTAACATTGTTTTTTCTGTCTTATGCCCAGGGCCACGGCTTTACAAGCTCGGCCTAGCTTGGCTGGCCTTCTCTGCCCCATTAGGCTACTGTATTTTCCACAACACAACAGCCACACTGTACTATCTGTCCGACTGTGTGTCAGCGCTGCTGGATATCTTCTGGTTTCTGCCTTGGCTCAGAGGTGCGCTGGAGTATGTTCTTTTAATGCCATATCGCATCCTGTGTGCTCTCACCGGAGGGGGGTACTACGAGGAGGCTTGGAGGAAGGTGCTGGAAATTCTGCTCAAAGAGTACACAGAGGAAGAGAAGGAGGCACTGCACGTAAGCATCCACGCAACTCTGAAAAGGTTATAGAGTGACGAGTCAGGTTTGAGGTGTATACTTTGTGGCAGTGTGTGCATATTCTGTTGCTGTGGCATGATCATAATGTGTTAACCCATTTTGTTGTAGGTATTGTCGTTGGAGGCAGACGCTACACTTGCAGAGATAACTCAAAGCTATAGGGAGCTGGTCAAGACGTGGCATCCAGACCACAACCCCAGCAGTGATGCAGAGGCGACGTTTATAAAGATCCAGGAGGCTTATGAGGTCCTTCTCCGGCGCCATAAGCCCCGTCCTCCCTTCAAATAGTTGCAAGAGGAGAAAAGTGATTTGTGAGACTGTGAGATGGATGAGATTGATTGGATGTGAGATTGCGTTGTTTTACATTGATCATTTTCTTAACATTACGGAGTGCTGACATTATCACTTCCCCTGGTCTAACAGCCTTTGAGCAG
The DNA here is from genome assembly GCF_947347685.1 of Pleuronectes platessa. Classification (NCBI taxonomy): domain Eukaryota; kingdom Metazoa; phylum Chordata; class Actinopteri; order Pleuronectiformes; family Pleuronectidae; genus Pleuronectes; species Pleuronectes platessa. The sequence continues at coordinate 12,780,294 of NC_070631.1, read as the reverse complement.
CTTTCTGAGTGGTTACTTGTCAGAGCTTGCTGCCACCTTGTGGCGCCATACCTGTAGTAACACCACAAACTATTTCATCTCAACAATTTGACTTGTGCTTTAATGTCTGCTTTCATGCAATTAAAAGCTGAACCACCACAGACACACACGCACAACTTTAACTCAGATTGTGACCAATAAAAACGAACCAGTGAACGGTGTAATAGCTGTGTAATAAATGTATGTTTGTTGCCATAAAGAAGGAGACATTTTAAAATTCCCCTCCTCTCTATTTTTCCACTAGCATATCCGGAAGAGGCCTTGATCACAAACAGTGTCTGAATCATTTTTCGCAGGTTATTGACACTTTATATTCCATCATCTCTCCAAGTAGACATCCAGCCTGGTTTCACCAGTTGATCTAATGACGTCAATTTCCCCCACGCATACCTCGTTTAGTTTGCCACCTGCAGCACAGCGCGGACATGCATCGATGCGTTCGACGATCGCCGGATCCAGAGCTCTGTTGTACCATTGTCGGGTCTGTATCCCAGCATGGGCCCGGAAGTTGTTTGGGATTCCCAGGTAAAGAAAAAAAGAAAAAAAAATCCGGGAGATGCTGTCGTCGCCTGGGAAAACAAACATCCAGCCAGACAGTTGGAAACAGGGGGAAACCGCGACCGGTCGCCAGGTAAGGAGGAGGCCGGTGGACGTCGCCGCGGCTGCCGGTAAGACGCGTCCGTCGGGTTGGATGTGGGGGGGGGGGGCGGCATGTTTGTGAGGAGTCGGTCGGGGAGAATGCCAATTGTCGTGTGGTCGGGTGCCATAGCAACGGCTCATGAGAAACACGGTAAAAGGCGCAGGCCGGTTTCTGACGCTGCGGGACTGACAGCGGCGTTTCACCGCACACGCAGCGGCAACTCCGGGCAACATGCCACCGCCGCCGATCGGTGCCGGAGCGGAGCGCGTCCCCCGAGCCGCCGACACAAGGAGGCGCGGATAGCACGGAGAAACATGAGAGTTGGTGCGGGGTGATGCATGTGCGTGTGTGCGTGTGTGTGTGTGTGTGTGTGTGGGCTGTCATGCAACAGGGTCGCTGCTGCTGCGCGTCCCCCCCCCCCCCCATCTATGTCTTTATGTATTTTTTGTTTTGCCCTGGTGAGACTGGCGCGTGTCTCGGATGCAGCAGCGCCTGTTGCTCCCCGTGCGCGGCCAATGCCAGGATCTTCATCTCCCCGTGTCTCCGCCTCTTCCACAGCCTGCTCATAGAGCCTGCTCCGTCCACTGTTGTCATCCATTTGTGCAGAAAGGTGCAGCAGCGCCCGGCTGGACCCCCCCCCCCCCCCCCCCCCCCCCCCCCCACTGTCCTTTTAACATGGGATTAAATAAAGCCTCCCACATCACACAACACACAACATGTCTAGATGTCACAACTCGGCGCACCAGGTGTAGTCTACACACCTCACTTTGTTGTCTGCTGTGGAACAATCATGTTGTGGGCATCCTATGGCTGGGCAATAAAACAATATCAATTATTAACAATAACCATGATAATAAAAATAGTAATAACTTTATTTGTATAGCACTTTTTAATACAAACAACAAATTGCTTTACAGCCGGCAAAATATCCAATACAATTTAATAACCTGAGGATGTAGTTTAATAAAATAAAGTGCAGGTAAAACAGCAATAAAACGTCATGTGATAAAGCCTTTTTTATAAAAAAAAGTATTTTAAGACAGTAATTAAAATACTTAAAAAAAGAGAGTTTAATTTTCATAAATAGCAATATAACAAAAGTCCAATATATATATATATATATTGCTCTTTCATTGTAGATTTACAGTGAGGAAACACATTTTTGTTCAAGATTTGCTATCAAGTGTCATTCTCTGCTCTCAGAGAAGAATTTAAAACCACAACCTTCACTCATCGATATCGACAGATCATTTACATCCCTGTGTCAATGCAATATATATTATAATATTCTTAATATAACATGTCTGTGGAGATTCTCAGTCATCCAGGTTATGGTATATCACAGGGGTGCTTAAAACACATCAACTCAACCAAGTCCAGTAGATGTCTCTTTAGCACTTAGACATATATTATAACATACATTTAAGAATATAGGACTAGATGGTGAATATCATATATTACTAATATATTATTATATGATATATAATACACATTGCATGGACATGGGATGGACAAAATAACCGGAATACTTAATAAACCCCAAAACTTTAATATCAACAAAATTCACTGTAAAAAGTGATGCTTTATGAAGCAATGCATACATATGGATCGATAGAATGGGGTAGACAGTAAAGCTAGAAGATAATCTCAAGATAAAACAAATTCCAGACGATATCATCGAATATCAAAAACATTTGTCACATCATTGTTTTTTTAAATGTTAAAGACAGATTTTTATGGGCAGAAAATGACGGTTAATTTACAGCAAAACATTTTACTAATCTGAGTTATATCATTAAAACCACTTGTGTTATGCCTCCTCACTGTGTTTATACAATACATAAACAGCACATCAGTATATAGATGTAGAATCTCGTTAAATTGCCATTGATGAAAACGATATGCTTGAATTTGTTTTATTGCCCAGCCCTAACAGGTGTTTTTATTAATAACATAGATCACATCAGAAAACTTCACTCCTGATATTTCACACACACAAATTCACCTTGGTGGGTGTAATATTCTATAAAAAGATGTTTTGATCAAAGTGTTTTTTAAAATCTGTATATAGCAATATTTGGTATTTTTCACTTATCTGCCTTCTTTTAATGTCTCAGTGATTTGAATATCATAATATTGATACTGATTCATATTATTTGTTGAGATGTCATCACATCTTAAATTAAAGGTGTCGTTTTGTGGTGGTTGTGTGGCACCGAATTGCCTTATACAATGTCAAGTGTTCCAGCTATTTTGTCCAACCCCTCCAAGTTGTAACTCCTCCTTCAACACTCATTACCTCTCTATAAATGTGGAGCTTCTCATATCCATGTGCAGAAGAGCCTGGTACAGAGATAGCAGAGCCCAGTCCAAGTTCAATCCTCAATTAGAAGTGAACTTATTCTTAGACACTTGGAACTGAGAGAGGGTCAAGCTATCTGTGTCCGAGCCTTATTCCTGGACTGCTGCTAAATATGTTTTATATGGTTGGTATCAAAGACATGGCATGTATCCTGTTTTTGTTTTAACAATGATGATTATGAAGGGGGGGGGGGGGGGGGGAGAAGTAATATTTACTATCTTTATTATTTAAAAATGTATTCCTGCAGGCATCTGGTGAGAGAATGAATGCTGATGACTGCAATGGGAGCTCATTCGCACAGGGTAAGTTTATTTATAAGCCACTATACCTTTGTGCAGTGTCTAGACCTAATGTTTACTTCGATTACAGGAGCATGTTTTTGTGTTTCAGGTAATGGAGGCGAGTCGTCAACGGAACAGGATTTTTATGGCGCCCTGCCGGGCCCTCCGGCGAAATCTCCAACCAGTCAGCAGTCCTCGCCACACCGCTCCCTCAGTGGTCAGTTATCATTCCCATCGTTGCATCACGGCCGCGTTGAATGCTTCATTAAAAGGAAACATGAAAACAATGGTGTTTGTTTTCTGTTCATCCTCTCTCCTCACAGCAAACTCCATCAAGGTTGAGCTGTGCAGTGACGATGAGTCGCCGGATGCTCCACAGCCGGAGAACAGAGAGGCTGTGAGGGTTGATAGCGGTGGGGATGACAGAGGGGACCCCATGGAGGAAGGGAACGCAGAGTTCGCTGGAGCTGGAAGAGACAGAGCGAACATTTACGGCGAGATGGCCAGTCCCAATGCTGCTTCACCAGGACCTATCCGGCTCCCCAATGGGAAGCTCCAGTGTGAGGTTTGTGGGATGATCTGCATCGGACCCAATGTGCTGATGGTGCACAAGCGTAGCCACACAGGTGAGGAAAAAGCTGGGCAATACATAATATGAATGAAATACATTATTTATCTGAATATTGATAAATATAGGCAATACTTTAAATGACTTACCTCTTAACTTTAAAGCTTTACAAATGTGTTTGTAGGCGAGAGGCCGTTCCAGTGTAACCAGTGTGGGGCCTCGTTTACCCAGAAGGGGAACTTACTGCGCCACATCAAGCTGCATTCAGGAGAGAAGCCTTTCAAATGTCACACGTGTAACTATGCTTGTCGCCGGAGAGATGCGCTGGCTGGACATCTGCGCACACACACAGGTAAACCCAAGATTTATCTGCAGTCAGGCAGAACCTGATATATTCCCAGAAGAGATTTTGAATCCCTCACTTATTGAACTTGGTGGATGCAGATGTTCCATAATAATATCATCCCTTGTTGCATTGATGTAAAATGTGTGAAACACTGGTAACAGGTTGAAGAGGGGATTCATTAAAACAGTCCAATTCGCTGTTCTCTGAAGTTCAGGGGAAATGGGGCTTCTTCACCAGAATGTTCTTTACAGCACTTCAGAAAATATGACATTTAGGTTTTGACAGGAAATCCTGTTTTGTTCAATAGGTGTTCACAAAAAAGTATTAGTACAGTTGGTCTCGGTGGATTTCAACAGGTCACACAGGTTCACTTTCGAAGAAAAGAGTCTTGTAAACTGGATTTCAGCGAATTGACGTCAGTTTCTCCGACAGCTTACTAAGATGGAACGCTGCGGTGGAGAGTTAAGCGTGTTTCTGTCGTCACTGGTGAGAAACATGCGACGATGTCAGGAATTCTAAATCAACGGGGAAATCCAATCTTTCAAACTTAGCCGATAATAAGTTATTTTATGAGAAAAAAGAGATTAACATTGAAAAAAAAAAACGATGACACTTTGCAAACAGTTTTTAGACCAGACTTTGCTTATATGCAGTGATAATAACCTATCTAGGGTCAAATGTTGTCCCTTTTATCTCACTTGGAAGAAATCCTTGCACTTTGTTCTTTGTATTGCAGTCGCGTCTCCAACGGTGGGGAAACCCTATAAGTGCAGCTTCTGTAGCCGCAGCTACAAACAACAAAGCACTCTGGAGGAACATCTAGAGCGCTGCCATAGTTACCTGAGGAGTCCGGACCACCAGACGTCCATCAACACACAGACTGCACAGGGTAACATCTCACACTGAATCTCACTGACACATGAACACAATATACCTGCTGCAAGTATAAGTAAGGATTTAGTTTGAATACTAATGATGGTGAGTTTTCTGTTTGCAGGTGAAGAGTCAGTCAATATGGAGATTATCACTAAACCTGGGCTCCAGCCATCCAGTGAAAAAATCCAGTTTGTAGATAGACTGGCCATTAGCATCACCAAACGCAAGAGGTCAACACCACAGAAGTTTTTAGGTGGGTAAATTACTTTTCAATAATATATATATATTTTTTTTAAAGGAATTTAAACACCAAACACCCTTTTGTTTTATTGTGTTTCGATTATATTGTAATAATGATATATAGTCAGCTTGATCAAGGACTTTTAAAGTACAGAAGTAATAAGTTCTTGGTCGAGACGCTTGTCAATGTCAAGGAACTGAGGACATGTTGCAGCATGACAGTCTTCAGAAGTGGTACCAGCCGGAGGCAACAGGACTTGCTTGTGTCTCTAAGAATGTGCAGAGACACCCAGAGGAGGTCTCTTCTCAGTCATCTCATTGTTTATGTTCTTTTCTCAGGTGAAAAGCACATGCACCTTGACATACCTGAAGCACCTTATGAATTGTCTTCTGGCTCCGAGAAAGAAGGGGACCTCACAAGCTCTCAGCCTGCCGGGCTGGCTGCTTCACGCCTCCAGGGCGCCAGGGCTAAAGGTGACAACCACGAGTCGCCTACTCTGTCTCAGCTCCATCCTGCCTTTCTGTCGGAGCTCCGCACGGTTATGGGCTCCATCAACAGCAACGTGACTCCTCAGGGCCCCCGAGCCCATGGCGGAGGTGGACTGGCCGCGATGTCTGTTGGCCTGCCTGGCCGGGAGGCAGGCGAAGGTCGTGTCGACAAACCCTCAGCGCATAGCCATACCACCTCACCCAATGGCTGTCCCGACTCTACAGACACAGAGAGCACAGCAGAGGAGCAGAGCACAAGGGCCACAGCCCCAACAAGTACCTCCAACAACCACCACCTCCACCACCAAACCCCAGCACTGCCCCGCAGCCATCCCACTTCCAGCCCCAGCCAGGCCAAATACTTGGACCCAGAGTGGGAGAGAGCATGTCCCGTGCCCCCACCCGTAGTAAAGAGGAGCGCTGGCTCAACCCTTTCTTCCAGGGAGACTGTGCAGGTGTTAGACAGGGACGGCAGGCCTGTGCGCTCCTTCCACTGCCAGCACTGCCGCATCCTCTTCCTGGACCATGTCATGTTCACCATCCACATGGGTTGTCACGGCTTCCGTCAGCCCTTCGAGTGCAACATCTGCGGCCACCTCAGCCAGGACCGCTACGAGTTCTCGTCTCACATCAGCCGCGGGGAGCACCAGGTGGGCTGAGGGGAAAGGGGGCTCGTGTGGTGGCTGCAGGGCGGAGAGGCCGCTGCTGCTTTCTGAAGTTGTGGGCTCACGTTTGTTCTGCACCAGATCAGTTGCTTTAAATCCCGAGTGTCAGTTAAAAAAAAAAAGTTTTTTATTGTGAGAGTATTTATGAATCTAGAAAGTAGACGCAAGTGAAGAATATTTTCAGCGCACCATTTAAAGTTTAGCGGGAGCTAATGACATGCGACGATTGATTGCACTCCCATATCCAATCATCCAGCAAAACTACTGGTTTTGCTTCTAAAGTGCCTTCTTGGAGGATTTCCTCTTCACGACAAAAACCGGGGTGGTGGGACAGGTGCTCTTAAATTTTTGACTAGCCATCTTTTCCTATAAGTGATTTAGTTAGCACTTTTCAGAGGTCACGCACAGAGGCATTTAAGAAAAGCATGGTGTGTAGATTCCAAGAATTATATTTGGTATGCACCAGGAGCTTTGTATTTCTGGTCGAGGAGGGTGTTTGGTCTCGGGTGTCCGGAAAGCTTTATATGCACTGAAGAGCTTTGTGCTTCTGGGTTTGGGTGGAGCGTTTGTCACGGACGAAGCACAGGAAAGGATTGCCTTAACTCCTACACGAGTACGCTGCTGTAGGAATACATATTGTTTACAGCTCGGTTTTTAACGGTGTGTGAAGTCACCTCAGAAGGGAGGATGGTGTACAGCTGCACAGTGAGAAGACTATCAGGGCAAAGGAAAAGGATGAGGGGACGTAAAACTTGAAAATCTTCACCTGCAGGGTGAAAAGAGGCGTTCAGGGCTCAGATGTAAAAATAGTTGTTTTTTTGGATGTTAAAGCGAGCCTCGGAAAGCTGGTGCAGATCAGACCATGAGCCATGTGGTGTACAGCCTGACTGAGACGGCCTGGGGTGCTATACCTGTACAGGTTTGCACTTTTAGGTTCCCTGCTTATATATGAGCATCTTCGCCGAAGCACTTTGACGGCTTTACAATTTGTTTGGTTCCGTGATTGTTTCTACTGCACTGAGAAATCGCATCACACTCACAAAAGCTGATCATGTCATTTGCGACGCCGGTGTGTTTTTAACGGAGCTGGCCTTCTACTGAGTCCCACGACATTGCACTGGTTCCGTGAGGTCTCCACCCCGAGTTTGCTGCAATGTGAGATTAACAAATCAAATCAGTTCTAACTAGAAGAATTCTTTTGGTGGTTTTGCTCTTAGCGGTTGAGGCCGAAAGGTTCTTAAACAATCTCCATCATGTAAGTGATTTAGCAAATGATTTAAAAATGAACGAACAAATCAGTTTGGATCTGTTGAGTTATCACTTTGTGATTATCTATTTAGTGTTGTTTGTTTCAGCCTTGTTGTATTTAATCAGCTATATTCCAAATCTTATCCAGCATATTCCTCAAGTCCATGAAATGTTACCTCCTGCTTCTTTATAGCACCCGAATACCTTATTGCTACAGTATGGTGAGTTATCTGATAATGTTAATATTGGAAACACGAATGAGACCAAACTCAGTATTCTTACTTGTTGTCGTGGGGTTTGCTGCTTCATAGTTTAACTTGATTTCCTTTAATCGCAGGCAAAGATGTACTTGAAAGTGATGAAGAAAAAAAGAAATCTAAAACTGCACTTGGTTTGATAAGTAGAGACGTGTGTGTGAATGGAATATAGCATGTGTGCTTGTTATCTTTTTCTGCTTTTACCTGAACCGTGAATTATTTTTGAAATGTGAAGTAATTTCAAGAAGTGAAAATGAGGCATGGGTTTCTGTCTCCTCGTGTAGACTTTTCAATGTTCTATGATATTTTGTGAATGATGTAACATGACAAAACACTTTACCTCAAAGTTAAAGATGTACAACTGCCTCATTATTTAAAAAAAAAAAGTCATGTTCCTCTCTGAGATGTTCTTGCAGTTACAAATGCGTGCCCCTCGATATTCTCAAAACTTTCTACTGTCAATAAAGTTACGTTTATTGTAAGACAGATTTTCTCTAGTTTGACTATGATGACATCCACATATTGTTTTGCCTTTTGTCACTTACAATCCAAATAAAAAACACACTTGATATTTATGTTACCTAATATACAACAATTTGGAAATATTACATCATACAGTTAAACTCTGTTCAGAGTGTTCTTTAACGTTTAATGTTTAGACACAATTTTAACTGTGCTTTATAATTTCAAGTAACCGCACTAAAGTGGACCATTTAAAATAAACATAAAACACATCACAATTATAAAAATAACGTCATGTTTTATTTAAATCCATAAGCTAAGAAAAACAAAAAAAAATTCTTCCTGTTTTTCAATATTTGAATATTTTTTCATTCTTAAAGTAAAAAATTCCCATAAGAGTCACATATTGTACCTTTTAATGTCAGTTAAAACAAATTCAAACAGTATATACTGTTTACACAGAACAGGGTTTAACTGCAATGAAACGAAAATGGTATTTCTGCGTGACCTTTCAGCTTGTGCACGTGACAGACATTTGTTTTGCCTGTTTCAGGTTAGTTTGACCTTTTTTTTCGTCTGCAGGGGAAAATGTGTTTTGGTAGCTCCTACATACAGGAGGAGTACAGGTGAAGGTCACAAGGTACACAAATAAACCCAAATCCTGCAGTGACGATGAAGAGATCAGCAGCAAGATTCCCCGACTGTTTAGAAGTTGATTACAGAGCCTTCTTTCTCACTCTCACACAAAGTGACCTGCTGACGGATGGGCTTCAGTGGACCCCCTGATGAAGGCAAGGCAGCTGAACAGCTCTGGTGAACTAGAGAGAAGTTGTATTGTGTGCTTTGATTTCAAATAGATCAGGTTGCCCCTGAGTACATGTTCAAAACATGTCTTTGTGCCTCCACCTTTAGATTTGCAGCCTTAACGTCGACATCTCTTGAAAACGTAAATGATCGTCCACACCGTTCGTGCACAGCCTCTGTTTCGGTTCACGGTTCGTCAGTCTGGCTGTCGATGCTATCAAAAGAAAAAGAAATTCTTTTACCCTTGTGAGAATATAATCTGCTTCCAATCTCTGCTTGAATATGCTGGGTTGCTAAAGGGAATTCACAGTACGGAGAATTGCCTCGTGCCCGTCTTCAACAGGAAGCTTTCAGAAGACACCAGCACCTATTTTTCTGTATTTACACATTTTATCCACTTTGCTTCACAACCCCTAATACAATATATCTGACTCTTTCCCAACCATGTGTGTTATTTTTGGATACATTTTCTAAAATCACACTGATCACACTGAACAATATATTATGAGCAGTGTTAGTGCAATCAAATGTAAAGAAACAACTACTTTCAAAAGCTTCCCACATGCTGCGTTCATGTGCATGAGGGAAGGTCAGACATCACAGATATAATGAGATGGATAAAGCAAATATTTTGCATTAAATTGTCCAGTTTGTAATGACAAAAAACACAGAGGGAACACTACCATAAAATCATCATAGCTTGCTTTAAAGGACATCACCAGATAAAGCAGATAAATGCTTAGACATTCAACTAATTTTAGTAAACTAATTAATTAAATAAATTGATTGAAATGTAATTAACAAGTTCATAATTACAAACTATAAACTATAATTTTTTTATAGTCAATCAGTTTGATCTTGTCAAATGTGAATATTTGCATCTTTTCCCTGTTCAATCAATCAACAAGTCTATAATGATTATGATTGTGATTATTATTACAAAAAGGTATAATTATTATCAAAGTAAAACAAGTAAAAATTATGACCAACAGCTGGCTTCTATCTTAAATACGAGAAAACCTATAGAAAACCATTGATATCAATAGGCAGTAACATGAAAACAGTGTGTATTCCCTTGAATAAAGGGAGATGGCCGATGACCCAGTGTGACATCAGGTGTCTCTTCAGATAAAATGTTCCACAACCAACACAGGAGCAGGTGGATCTCATTTTACTCACGGTCCATCACAGCTGCATACAAAAGTCCTAAATTACAAATTCTGCAGCTTTTTTCAGGTGAAAAGAAGTAATTATAACAAACTGTGGCAAACACGTCTCAAGATGAACCTTTCTTAAAATGTGAGTTCACTGGAAAAATGTAACCAACGGTAGAATGTGTAAAAGGTTGGGCAGGTGCCGCCCTTTTGGAATTTTCACTGTGTCCTCCTTCACATCACTCAAAGTTCAGAGATATTTTTAGGCTGTTTTCCACACAGAGCATGTTTCAGATCCACCCACAGATACATGTATTTCAGTGATGTTCAAGTCTAAATTGTGTAAATTATCTTTCAATCTCATGAACTCATTGACTGATTGTATTTAGAAAGAACTGTCATTGGATAACAAAGTGACAGACACTGGTACACAAGTTTGTTTCGCTGAGACGTGTTTCCCCCAAACCATCATGTGGGTGGAGAGGGAAACTCCATCTAGAATGGAGAACATGCTTCAACATGACACCTGTGCATATGTTAACATTACCAATGGAGTTTATCTGAGCGTATCTAGCAAGTATAAACTGTTCCACTTAGTCATCTGCCAACAGTATAGTTCAATCCAAACTCCAGGTAACCATACTGCTGATAACTATATAGCAGTTTTGAATACGACTTTTCATGAGTTTAACTTCAGGACTGATGTTTATGGCAGACCTGATCTGTCATGATCATTAGAGATTAAACCTTAAAGGGATAGTTCATCAAAAAATGTAAATTCACTCATTATCTATTCAGCACTATGCCGATGGAGGGGTGGGTGAAGTGTCCGAGTCCATGAAGCACTTTAGGAGACTCAGGGGGAAACAGTGAAGCAGCCAAAGTGACCTCTTCTTCAGACGTAATAAAACAACAACACAAAACACAACATGCCTCCATACTGCTCGTGTGGTGTCATCCAAGTGTCAGCAAGCCCCAACATTCATGTTTGACTTGAAACAGCATCATTATCACTGTGTTTTAAGCCTAAACGTTTTTTTTTTAGGTTTTCCTGTGTGTCTGAGATCTTGAACGCGCCTCAGAGGAGGATATCAGAGGATATTTAGGATTAAAACCTTTTTGAGTCCAATATGGATGTCAGGGACACTTTGATGACACCAGATGAGCAGTGTGGTGTCATGTTGTGTTTCAATATGCTGCTTTATTACATATGAAGAAACACGGTCCCATTTACTTCAATGTATTGGATTTGGCTGCAAAGCTGTTCACTACTGAAATTTCAAAACTGTTTTGTGGACTCAAACACTTCACCACCCCCACCCCCCCCCCCCCCCCCCCCCCCTTCCATCTGCAAAGTGTTGAGTAGATAATCAGTGAATTTTCATTTTCCTGTGAACTATCCCTTTGACCCCTCCACTCTTAGGACACTTTTTAAAATTGGAATAAGTTAAGCTACTTTATACCAACGTCAAATTAATTATTCCTACTATATGTCTATCTTATTGATAAAATGATCTTTTATTTGATTGTACCTGTGTTAACAAACTATTTAGTTTTTTTGAATTATCAATTTAGAATGTAATTTGACCCAACCGCCACTAGATGTCAGCCTTACAGCACTGTTCAATGACACGATCTGTGACCGTTCGTGCTCGTAGCAGTGTTTGAACCTCAGTGATGACCTGTGATCACACAGTGGTAGTATAATAATAATAATAATAATAATAATAACAGTAATAATAATAATGATAATGGTTTACATTAATATAGCGCTTTTCACAGGACCCAAGGATGCTTATAATCCTTATCCTCATAATAATAATAACATGCAGTGATACAGAAAGTAAACCAGCGATGCTTAGTCCTAAACACTGCAATGAGTGTTTTTTATTTATCTAAACCTAATTAAAGTGAAGTAAACTGGGGGGAAAAAACTAAATAACAACCAAATTTGCTGTGACGGCACTTTGCCTTTAAAAACCACGCTTGTCCTCGGTGCATTTGTGCAGTTTTTGAAGGTTCTTGACAGGTGCATTGTTGTCTATAATCCCAGACTGATCCCACAAGACTCCATCTTCTTCTTGTCGCTGGAGATTGTTCTTTGGAGCTGGAGCTGTGTGTTTTGGGGCCGTGTCATGCTGAGGGATGAATTTGGAAGCAATAAGACGGCTCTCTGATAGAAACTGAAATTTATAGTGATTTTCAGCAGTCATGTTTGATATCTGTTTAAAAACCTGAAAACTATTCATGAAGAGGAATAAAAGATATTTGTTTTCATGTCAGGACATAGATTTACTGTCCTTATTGTTTCTTTTTCCAGGATCTCTGAGGATAATGCCAGATGCTGAATCCTGAGAAAGAAGACAGGGGACAGAAGGCCACAATTATCGATGCAGGTTGACCCCGAAAACAAAAATCTACCCCGTATTATTAAACCTGGACTAACGCATAGTCTCCTGGCCATCTTTCCCCAAAAACCACATCTCTTCGTAATCTAGCTCATTAATTTTTATCCCAAAAAATTAAATCAAGCCATAATAAAACTAACTTGTTCATGATTAATGGTGTAAACTCTCTGGCAGCCAGACAGCTGCTTAGCTGGTAGCCCATCAGAACCAGAGCAGTTATTCCATCAAGCTTACACACCCATTTGTCTCTCAGATGGTCCGGATGCCAGAAAACGTCATGACCGTCCGCCAAGCAAAACAAAGTTGTCCTCACATGCTTGCAGTTCAGAGAAGCTGCTCACTGCAGCTGTTCCCTGAAGGCATGTGATATTAGTTAATGCACTTAATGAGTCATTTCAAGTATTAATAAAAAGTGTTTATTATTTGGTATCTTGAGTTTTAACGACGCATTCAGGTGCTGCATTTAATCTTTCACTGTTCTCCTCTGCACGGCAGTGCTGAGGGTTCAATTACTGATTGTCCCAGCATCCCATGTGATGGCAAGCACAAGTACATTTCTATGATTTAATTGTGCATTTTTGTACATTGCCAACAACATGGAGTCAATATTTGTACTAAATTAAGCACGTTTGTACATAAAATCACTGCACTTGTGGCTGCTACAGTGTCGCTCTGTGTATTACAGGCCTAATGGGATAGAAGACGTTTTTTTTAAGGAAGCAAAATGTATTGAAAGGATACTGGCACAGTGTTTCAGATAGCTCTAGCTCTGGAAATGATTAGAAAGCTCGGGTTAGTGTATTGCATAGAGTCAAGGGTGGGTGGGCGCAGTATTGCATGTGTGTGTCTGTGTTAGAATGAGTGGGACACAGAGAGAGAAAATGTGTGTGTGTGTGTGTGTGTATGAGTGCGTGTTTTGAGAGAGGGAGAGAGGGGAGGTTCTGTTATGCAAGCAGTTCCCAGTATGCATGTAGATTGGAAATGTGTGGCTCCTGTGGTTGGCTGTCCTCTGTGTCACTGCCTTTAAAAAACAGTTGCCAAGAGAAATGTCTTCTTTACAGGCTTCGGCTGCCAGATGCTGGGGATAATGGATAGAACGGCAGCGGGGAAAGATGGAGAGGTGTGTGTGCAGCCAGCCACACAGACATGCAGGAGAGCACACACACATATTAGTACACACAAACATGCAATTTTGCACACTTTGTGGGCAGGGATTCCCATAATGCTGAAGTATGGTGTGAATAATTCTTCACTGCTGTAGAGCTGACACACACACACACACACACACACACACACACACACACACACTCGCACACTCACACAGGAAGAATTAGGCCTAGTAACTCATGTCACACTAAGTCGACGTGAATGAGCACACAGTTCGGGCCTGCTGACAGATTCCAGAGGTGCCACATTTGTGGACGTGTGCAGGACACGATAGAGGAGGTGTGCGTCGGTACAATGTGAACCAACACGCAAGGCGCCAGTGTGCGAACGCGATGGTGTGTCTGCGAGCGGAACAGTCAGTGACACAAGAATGTGTCATAGCCACTCAGCTCCTAAACTGCAGCAAATAAACATTCCTCTGCTGCTGTGTCAGTGCTGAGCCTTCGCCCACTGTCGCTGTAAAACACAGCTTGTAATTAAAACCAAAAACGGAGTGTTTTTCCTTTTGTTTCCAGCAGGATTTGTAGATAATGGCCCCCATGCCTTCAGATATTTCTCAGCACTATATTTACTCAGAGCTGCCACGGTGTGGCCAAGATAATGTCAACGTGGGCCAATAGCAAAGAAAATGATGGGATTCCTCTTTATTGATGAAGCACAACACAGATGGAGTCTTTTTTATGGAGCTTCAGGTCACAGCGAGATTTTTTTGAGGATTACTTTTGCGTTCCCTCACAATATGTTTTGCTTTGTCTTGCAATAGTTTACCTCACCTCTGAATTATTTTGTGTTACCTCCCAATACTTTGTGTAACCTTGTTATACCTTTGCCTTATCTTGCAAAACTTTTAAATAACCTTTTGTATTAACCCCTCATTACTTCAGCATTAGCCTACCTTGCAAGTCTAAAGCATTGCCGCGGGTACTTTTGCATTACCATGCAATAGTTTTGCAATACCTTACAATACAAACTAGCATATATACAAGTGTTTAGTCACCTGCATCCGTGCAGGTGTCCTGATCTCAATAACTGGCTCTGAATAAATCGAACAGAATCCTGCAGATAAATGTACTGTGTTCTTCTGGATATAAGCTTAATTGATAATTCAAAGATCAGCACAAATGGGCTGCACATAGGAATAGAGGACAAGTATCGGGCGGTAACACAGAAGTATTACAAGCATATCGCGATGGAACACAAAAGTTATCCTAAAAAAAGTCCTTCAGAGGGGACTCCGTACATTTCAGTACAATTCAAAAAACAAGTCATAGACTCAAATCCAGTGTTTCTAGACAGCTTCACAAGATATATTTGGATGAGGAGTCGTGTTAGCATTCAGTGCAGCCAGACACATATTGCTGCAATTCATCGCTGACTCGTCTGTTTGATTTGGATAAATGCAGGCTTCATCCCTGCTGACAGGTGAAATTACGCAGAGGCTTAAGTTGTGTCACATAAATTCCATCAGTTTGTGTTCATATTTCATGTGGATCTCAGGCCTGAGACGTCGCCGCTGCAGCACCCGTACACTGTCAGATGTCTGTAAACATATTCCACTGTTGGTTGTTCCTTGCCTGAAGTCTCCCCCTGTCATTACAGCTCTGTTTACAGGAGGACTTACAGTGTTTGCTAGCATAGGATCTCCCCTGGAATATACAGCGGTTTAAAGTCGCGCTCTGACGCACAGTTTCCAACTAAAACACTTAATCCCAGTGGAGCCCAGTTTGACATGTCGCTGTATGTTTGTTGTCACTTGTCTGGTCGGCCCAGGTTAATCATTCACAGATGTGCGATTGTCGAGTTCCAGCATAAAAACAGAAGTTTTTATTATTTGTATATTAGCTATTGTATATCCAGTATTTTTTTATTTGATTTGATGGATTTTAATAGTGTGTTAGTTTCGTTTCGTGCTTTTTGTTTGAAATGGACAGTGCTTTATGTTTACTTCCTCCCGGAGCAATCAAACTAATGTCAATGACATGCACCTCTATCTGTGAACTAACAGGGTGGATGGAAGGACAAACGAGAGATGCACATTGCAGAGAGAGACGCCGGAGAGGCAGGGAAGGATGTGAGAGACACACTGAGGGAAGAAATGGTGGGGACGAGACGCAAGGAGAGGACGACAGCAGACCGTTCAGTGTTTGCAATAAAAATAATAATAAACTGCATCCTCAGATCTGCTCCAAATTGTTCACACAAAAAAAAATTCATCGAGATCCATGGATTATTCTGAGAAATCAGCCAAAATATCCCAAAAAATGACCTTTTTTTATGAAGGGGATAAAAAAAAATCCTGCATCTACCCCCTCAACTGGATCCTGAACAATGGGTTCTCCCCTCACCCATTCCGCTACCTTCCATCACGTTTACTGGTTTTGCATATTGTAGTTTTTGCATAATCCTGCTAACTAGCAACCAAATGCAGATGATTACATAACCTCCTTGGCTCCCGGGCGGATGTAAAGATGTGGAGGGATTTGATGCTGTTTGACGAGCAGCCTCAGAGTCGGGGCTTTCCTCCGGCTCTCAGCTTTTCAGGAGGAGCAGATGGAGGATGGTTCTCCACAGAGACGACAGACTGTGACTTTTGCCCTGCTGTGATCCCAGTTGGAGAATCGACAAGTGGCATTTACTGAATGGAGCCACTGAAGGAATTCAGGACTGTGTTGGGACCAGACTGTTGCAATGAGCGTCATGAAGTAAATTATAAAAGCATTAGCCCACACAATGCGTTTCCCAGTTTACTTTGGCATCATTGTATAGGTGGAGCGCGGTCGGACAGTTGCCTTAAAGCCAATAAAGCTGCACCAAAATGTACACACTCATGATTATCAGTTCCCTAAATGTGTACGATTTTTTTCATTAAGATACATGAATGATTCTTATGAAAATGCGAAAAATGCCCCCCAAAACAGCCCTATCTCACTCTAACTAGTCCTTGATCGACCCCCTGATCCTCTTCCACACCAACATTTAATGAGTTCTTTCCTGATCCAAAGCACATCCTTTCACCTTTCATCCT
The DNA here is from genome assembly GCF_947347685.1 of Pleuronectes platessa. Taxonomy (NCBI): domain Eukaryota; kingdom Metazoa; phylum Chordata; class Actinopteri; order Pleuronectiformes; family Pleuronectidae; genus Pleuronectes; species Pleuronectes platessa. The sequence goes on along the minus strand of NC_070631.1, from coordinate 12,763,263 downwards.
TCATCCAACTTTCATGGTAATTGATTCAGTTGTTTTAGTGTAATCTTCCTCACAAACAAACCGACCAACAAACCGTCAGACAGGGGTTAAAACATAACCTCCTTAGGTAGCAAACGTTTAGCAGAAGAAGAAAAAGCTAAAATGCCAGTTAGAGTTCAATAAAGGCATTTTTAGGCAGTTTTAAATTTAACCTTAATATCACAGGAGAACATATTGCATTAATTTGATGTGATTCTTTGTCCCAGTGCTCCCCCCCCCCCCCCTCTCCATTTGTTGGTTTGTTGGTTTGTTTGTAAGTAAAATTATTCAAAAATGAGTTCAGAAATAACCAAGTCATCTTTAACATAGTGAGATCTGTTGTTCAACATTTGATTCGTGGGTCTTGATGAGATAAATCAGACATTTGTAGGGAACCCTAGTTATGAGTGTGTGAGATTTGGTAGAACTTGAATTAAGGGGACTAGTGGGACTCGGTATGCGCTCTACTGAGTTCTAGTTTCCCTTTGGTTCATCCCAGTCATTATCTGATTTTGTTCTGGTGATTCTACTCATATAACTGGTTTCCAGACACAACCTAGAGTAATTGCTCGGTGTTATTCTCCAAAAGGAAGTAGGTCTCCTCACTTTATTGCATTTTGGCATGTTCAGATTTCCCCTGCTCACTTTCACGGGAACCAAGAGTCACATAAAAAACTAATAACATGTGTTTTTATAGTTTTGATCAGCGGACACTGTCAGGGTTCAGGCATCAGGATCAGAATCTTTATTTTGACTTTAGGGTGAAGTGATGTTTTAAAAAATAGGCAAGAGGCCGTCAAGCATAGAAAACCAAGAGGTCACACCGTTCAAAGGGTGGTGTGGGGTTGTTGATAACTCAGAACATCTTTATATATGTGTGAAGTGTGCTGGCGTGTCCCACACGCATGCTAGAACAAAACCCGCAAAGTTCTCTCCCCCCACCTTAACTGCAGGCCTCGCTCTCCATCTCGCTCCGCAGGGGCACAGAGCCTGACCACAGACATCAGACTGATTGCTCACCGTGGTCGAGTGGTCTGTCCGCATTCCCAACCCTGATTCCCTATGTGCAAGAAAACCCAACAACGGAAAGCAGCGGTTGGAGAGTGTCTGGGGGTTTGCGGACAGCAGAGTGTGTCCATCGTGTCTCTTCTGAATCCATCCCCTTCTCAACTCCGCGCCGGCCCTGCTTCATACCCCTGCAGCAACACGGGAACAGTCGAGCACAGACTCAAAACGAGCATGCATGGAATGTCTTGGACTTGAGGCCAGAGGCTGTAAAAAAAGGAAGAGGGCACTTGAGTGCGTAGAAGCGTGCATCTGCTGGGATGAGTGCAACCTTCCCTCTCTGCCGGGTGACGGGTTGTGGCAGGCCGCTAGATGATGAAGTGATGGAGATGTTAGGAGGCCACAGCCATTGTGATGCTGGGTGGCTGTTACTCTGGAACTGCCATCTGCTGAAAAGGTCAGTTGCTAGGGGACGATTCTCCTGGACCGTGTCTGCTTCCCAGCTGCCATCCACACACCCACACACACTGGCCTCGGTACGCGCACAAACTCACGAACACACACATATGTGCACACACGCACACTCATGATCTTTTCATTGTTTCCTAGAAATCTGAATTGAATTTGATCAAATTTGACCATCGGACTGACCACTATTAATCCACTGGGTAGGTTTCTGTAACTCAAGGTGAGGTTCAGTTGATTATAATTACGCATGCAATATGTGTGTGAGCAGACTGTAAATGCATATCTTATTACATAATAGCCCTGCGGTCACTTAATGGCACCAAACGACTGCTTCTGATTATCATATGAGCGGTGTGAGGGTGTTCCCATCATAACAGTCCCCTAATTAATTGGAACCTGGCCGCTGATCAAACTCTAGTATTGCAATGAGATGTTGGGGCAGCGCGGAAATCAAACCAGTGTCGTGTGCCAGGTCCAAGCCACGCCACATTGTCCGTAGTAAACCACTGCGATTAGCCTATCCTTCATTGCGGCGACCTGAACCCAGTTTTCAATTCTTTATCTTACGCCCTTCAAATTAAGGCCGGCTCCGCCCAACGGGCAAACATTTTTCCACAATTTAACAGGAATTTTAATATGAAGCTGCTGTGCCTTCATTATGCCATATCATCTTCTCTGCGTGTTCTCCAGTGATTGACCACACGGCTGCATTATTGTCTGGAGAACAATGTGGGCTCGTGAAAACCGTTTCCTTTCTTGAGCTAAAGTCATGAACACCCTTGTCAATAGAGTGTTCTATTAACTTTTTTCCTCCAGTTGTTTGGCTCCTGTAGTTACAGCTCCTTGTGACGAGCACATAATGGTTCAATGAAGCTGTCTCGCTGATGAACTGAGGAAAAGATCTATGCTGAAAGGAAATAGACCGTTTAGTAAGCCCGCGGACCAAAGTGTTTTTTTTTAGCCTATAAAGGAGATACTGCTGCAAAAATGTTGCACTATCAATGTGATAAAGTGAATATTTTGATGATGAGCAATTTATAACTGCGCGTCAATATGTTAGTGTCAATGTGCTAATCCTAACCATAAACCTAACCCTAGTCCACACCAAAAAAAGGACTCAACTGTACCCTTGTGTGCCATCTCCATCCTTTTTCTATCCTCCCTTTCAAACTTTCCTATTCTCTGTCCCTTTCCTCCCTCATCATGCCCTCACCTCCAGCTCATTCTCCACAGGCCCTCAACAGACACTGACTTTTGTGTAGCAGTTGTTTTTGTTTGTGCCCTTCTTACCACGGCTGCCTGCTCACCGCCTGGCAGCCCCGTGTGTCAAAGGTGACTGCAGCAGAACAGACTGTGGGAACAGCCGGTTAGCCTCCGCTGGTCCCCTGCTCCCCAACCAGAGGGGCAACCATCAATCCAGCACTCCCCCTGCCCTGCACACACACACACACACACACACAAACACACTGGAGCACAAACACACAAATGCCCAACCAAACACACACTCACACACAAAAAGCCTTCAACGCTCACACCGTCTCCCAATAATCCTCGGAAGCAATTTCATCTCGACTCGGGTGGCGGCCCATTGTCGCCAGCCCCTTCAATCTTTCCTTATTAACTCTCGCTTTGTCCCGCATCCGAGCTTCTGGACTCATCTCTCCTACATTCCGATCGGTGCCGCTCCCAGCACTCCCAGGCAACCTCCATTCGCTAATCCCACTGCCTCCCCCACCAGCCGCCCCACCCCAAGGAACTCTTACTGCTTCTTTTTTTTTCCAACCTGCCGATCACCTACTTACAGAGTAAGGTAGGGGCATTAACTCCATGGGTTTTCTGAAGGCAGAGTGTGAAGGCGGGTTGGGTGAAGGAGGAGGCGGCCACAAAGTGACTCCAGCCCAGACAATTAGAACAATGAGCCGGGCCTGTAGGGGGCTAACTCGCTGCGTCACGCCTGGACGGTGGGGTATTTTGTCAGTTTAATGAATTGTCCGTCAGGCCAGGGCCACATCGCAGGCTGCGCAGGGAGAGGCCAGCAGGGACCCAGACACTAAGTCGGTATTTATTACACTGCCTTTGTCACTAATTGAGCTAATTATCACTGACTCCTCAGCACTCCCACAGGCGGCACCCCCTCCACTCACTCTCTCCACCGGCTCTCCCACCTCACTCTCACGCCTGAGATTTGAACCCTGCCTTCCCTCCTCTTTTTCAAATTCTCAGCCATTTTCTCTGTCTTTAGTTTTTTTCCATGATTCCTTGATTGCGCATAATTTTTCTGTCAAGCCTGAGTTGTGGTTTTCTTTCACTGTCCCTGAGCCCGAATGTTTTCTCCATTTATTACAATGTACAATATCAAATTCAAATTTTAATTTGTGACATATATCAACAATACGAAGTACAACGCCCAGTGAAATGCTTTTTATGGCGCTCCTTGACTTGAAGATAAGATGAAAAGAAAAGGAAAAGAAGAATTTACTATTTTGATGAGAAAATATAGTATGAGGAAGAAAGGATATATATATGCACACACACAGTGAGTCATCGTGTTTTAGCATGTGTTCGCCCATGTCCTCCTGTGATAAGAGACAGATTATTAGTTCTGTAGAGATTAGATGTGTTATTCTGTGATCAATATAAACTTGAGGTCTCATCTCTCTTGTTTCAGAGGCTGACCACCTCATCGTTCGCCCTCATTTGCAGTATTTTGTTTAAATTTGCTCTATTTTGTTATTTGGCTTCTGTTGATCTCTTGATCTTTCTGCTCAGTTTGTCACTTAACCTCTAATTTAATGGCGAAAGCAAAGCGGCCCCTTGTCCTCCTCATCTCTGTCCTCGGTGCCACTGGACGTCCCCCCCGTCTGCCCTCGCAGCTCCAGCTCTGCGGCTCTGTTAATTGGACTTCTGGGCTGGAGGGTGTGCGCTGGTGGCCTCACTGCGTCTCCACTCGTTCTGTCTGGATGACCCTGACTGCTCCTGTGCTGCGGTGGGCCCGAGAGAAAGTGCGAAGCTTTCCAAAACTCCCGTGGTTGGTCAGGTTGCCAGGGGTCCGAGAGGGGGGGGGGGGCGCATTCTTTTTTCTCCACATTATTTCTTTATTTCTTTCCGACGTTAAACAAATGAAGCAAAAACATTCAATGCAGTAAAATCCTGTATAAAATAAGGTATGTGGCTGGATAAGCTGGGGCCGTCCCTGTGGTTGTGGGAGCACAGATGCAGGGATGTTTTGTGAGCCGGGGGAAAGAGGCTGCTTTGGTGGTGGTAATAGGATTAGGCAGAGGACACCCAGGGATAGGCTTATATGTTCACTTTGTTGGTTGTCAAAACTATCTCAAACACAAACCACAACAGGCATAATAGCATCTTTTGACACATTCAGGAGGGCAACTTAATTGAAAATATAGACTTTATTGTTCTATCATACAATACAAAACCAGCTGGCCCCTAAATCTTTTGATTAAAATCTAACAAAAAAAGTCTTCTCTTACATTTCTCTATAAAAGTATAAAAAAGTCCCCAGAAATAAATATTTCATATTTACAGTTATAAAAAGGTAAATATTCAGTGCATGACCAAAAACAAGGGTTTTTACAGGAAACAAGCAAAAACAAGTGATAATGTTCTGTTTCTAGTAAGAGTCGGATTTGTGTCGGATACTTTACACCAAAATAGAAAAAGGCATGAGACCCAAACATCTCCTGACTCGACGCTAATGATAGAATATTCTCCAGCCACTGACATGTGCACAAATCATACAGCAACACTTACAAGAGATGTCATTATAAATATATTCATATATTTTAATATTTACAGTATTTTGGTTCTCTTAGCTGATATACAGTATGACTTCTTCTGCACAGGCTCCTTCAAAATAAAAGGTTTTAACTGAGACGTGGCCTGACGTAATACACATTTTCCTACTAACTGGACTAGCTCATTAACAAAGAATTTATTTTTATTATTTTTATGTACATGTCTTTTTTATCTTGGCTCTTCTGTTTGGACCCACTACATGCAGTGATATTCAGTGTATTGATTATACATTCAAATGAATTTTCCTCTCTCAGGTCTTTGTTTTACGTGACAAGCACCGGTCCAAGTCGTGCAACATCAGGACCGTCCTGTGCGAAGTCAGTGGTGAGTTATGGTTGAGGTGTTGTTTAGATCAAGAGAAATCTTAGTAAAAGAAACACAAATGTGGTGAGGAACTTCTAAGTTTGGCTGCATCCAGAACCAAATTACACAATTTGGGAACAGAGAGTCCAGATTAACTTAAAATGAAAACAAAAAACTTCAGCAGAACAAAACAAAACATAGATTTGTTTTTCTTTTTAAATAACTTCCCTCTGTTTTGAGGTCTCCACCAGTTTATTAGAGGCTCTTGTTCCACAGAAACCATCTGTGAGACTTTGTGTCCAGTTTCCTCCCACAGCAGGGGAGAGGAGGTTTGTGGCTCCTGGTTGCAGGTGCAACCTCATCATCATCATCACTATGTCCCTCATCTTCTGTTTCTATTTGTGCACTACAGTGCAAACACTCAACTCAAGCGATGTGGATGATTTCACTTCTACATGGAGAGCTGTAGTGTTTAAATACCTTGATGCTTAAGAGCAACCACATGTTCTCCCCCTGTGACCTGTTGTATTTGTGCTTTTCTCCATCTCCTCCCTCTTAAAAACTACTGATTGTGTTTTTGTGCTAAAGTTTTCCCTGTAATAGTTCACCAGCCTGCAAGCTTCTCTAGCTTCTACCTCACATCGCCAACCATCTGCCTGCTAGTCACTGTCTCAACCAAATACCTGTTTTGCAAAGACCTTCTCCTTTGCCCTTCATATCGGCCTAAATATTCACTTGGTTTTCCACCTGTCATCATAGACACTGGTGTAACGTCCGTGTGCTGGTGCAGTTCAAGCAGCTGACATGGCAGCACCAGTGGAAGGTGCAGTTGCAACGCTCGGTCACAGTCTCAGTCCGGGTCTTAAACCCACGTCCGCAGCACAGCAGCTCACACCCATCCAGGCCCGGAGATGAGCTGTTGCATGTTCTACCAGAGGTTCCCAAAGTGCCAGTTTTTCCATTGCGGGAGCAGAAATTTGGTGATTTCTCAAAATAGACCAAGTCCATGGCAGAGGGGGGTTTGTGAGCTGGGTTTTCAGGTTCCAGGTGGCGGGGGTCAGCCCGATGAGAGGCCCGATTGCTTCCCTTGTTGGCGTAAATGACTCTGGACGCTCCGTCAAAGCGGTCTTTGAGGAAGTCCCCCACTGTGCGGAAGCTGGGCAGGCGCATCCAACAGGTACGCACAGTGCAGGAGCCTGACATGCCATGGCACTTACACTCCTGACGCATCTCCGAAGACACAGTCTGCACAGAGGAAGAACAAAGGCTACTGATGAGATCACACACATAGTGGAAATCACAAATAGTTTGGGGAATTCTGACAAAACAAACAAAACATGGCAGGTTCGGGTATCAAATCCTCACCATTCTTCCAGCTTCGTTATTGTGTAGGTTGGTGAGGTAGCGCAGATCTCGGCCTCTCTCGCTGGAGTCCACGAACTCCTGACTGAACACCCGGCCAAAGTCCACATTGTCACTGCAGCCCCCCCAGTGCCAGTCCGGCCCTCCAGGACCTCGGCGGCGGTAATCGCATGTGCACGATTCAATTGCTCCTTCTGAGCATGAGCGGGCCACAGCATGGGTCACCCCGGCGCTGGTAATTGCGAATATAAACGCTGTCTCTCGGCAACCTGAAGAAACAACATCACATCGTACCATCAGAATTGATTCAACCATTTTTTGCACAAAATTGGCAAATATTTAGCAAACAAAAACTTTACAATGCACAAAAGGGATTCTGTTGCATCCTGCCCTAAATTGTCCATTGTCGCCTGGTGAGAAAGACAACAAAGTCTTACCACGATTGAGGATTTTGCCAAAAACTGCCGGGCTTTGGGTGGTCGGGCAGTTCCAGCGGCGGTTGCGGAACTGCCACTTGCACTCCTTTATGGCGGTGTGCAGCCCAGCAGCGATGGCATGCAAGATGCCAGGATTCTGGCGAATCAGCCGTCGCTGGCGACGACTCAGCAGGGCCAGGCTTGGATCCAGGACCAACTGCACGTTCTTGGAATTGGTGAGGAGGTTGGATGAGGAGGCCACATTGACAATACCCCTGGCACCAGACAAGGACAAGGAAAATGAAGAGTGAAGGAGTGAAGGAGCTGGCAGTGTGTGTGCGTATAGCTCTCTCTGTGACCTTCTAAACTCTCAAACTGAAGTGTCTTGGCATCTCACGTGCCTTTTTAAAATTACTGTTTTCATTATGTACTACAATAACAAACAGTGACACACGCTGTTCCAAGACCATGAGGAGACAGTGAGTCTGAGACAAAATGCAGGTTTCTGGCTTGGCAAATAACATGAAACTGAAATATTTTCACCTCTGGCTGCATTAAAATGACTGGACACGGGTAAAGCTTGAGTTTCCTCTAAATTAAACCAGAACCAGTTTATTTATAATTATTATAATATTGAGTATCAGTCATGCACTCATCAGGACACAGTTAGATGCATCTGAGTGCTCACTTCTCCACAGATCCATATCTGTATTTTCCTGTTAAATATCACTTTTCTCGGTTATGAACCAAAAGCTGAAAACAAGTGAACTACACTCTTCTGCACATTGACCACGAATCTTCAGATTTGTCCACACATGGTATTCAGTAGGATTTCTTCTGCACAGACTCCTTCAAAATAAAATGTTTTATCTGTAGCCTGGCCTAGCATAATACTAATTTCAAACCTGGACAAACAAACTTACAAAAAAACATGTTTCGTTATGTCAATGTTCAAATGTGTCCAGTCAGTCAAAAGGTCACCAAACAGTCAGCTATTTGATAAAACAAGCATGCTGGAAATTTTAAATCCTCTATGCCAAAAAAATTTAAAAAGAGTTGCATGTAAAAATATTGATCACCACACAATCAACAACTCAGTTTTTGTTTTAAAATATTATGTTATAATCTGTCATTATCAGCGTCCAAACATGTGCTCCTGTAACTTTTTACAAATGTTGGATCACTGGCTCTCTTCTCTGTGATCGAACAGTTCTGGGGTTTGCGTTCACAGGCTGTTTAATTTTCCACTTTACTCGTTGGCATTTCCCTGTGAGATTTCTGTGTCAACATGTAATGGCTGTCTCCTGTTAAGCATTATTATCCGGAAAAGCGTGCGAGTCTTGGGCCTGTTGAGAGGACTGACCCAGGCAGGCAGTCGTGTGGTGAGTGCTGGGAAGATTAATAATGATCTCGGATTGTTTTGGGTGTTTTCCTTCAGTCCTCATTCCCATTCTTTTCCTTTTCTTTTCTCTCTCTCTCTCTCTCTCTCTCTCTCTCTCTCTCTCTCTCTCTCTCTCTCTCTCTCTCTCTCTCTCTGTCTCTCTCGAGCTGTTTTCTTGGATTTCAGCTGAATCTTGAAATATTTGAACAGGGACGCTGTGCGCAGAATGCTGCCCATCGGATGGCACCGCAAAAACGACAAAAACTTTGTTGAAATCATTACCTCAACAAACCCAGCCCACAGTTTATGGATGTTTAAACAAGCGAGACAATAATCCCACTGAAGCAAAACTACACAGATCGGATTTTGGTTTTGTTTTCTCGGACAAAATATTGTGCAACTGGCTGGTTGTAGTTTCAGGTCGCAGTGTATGGGCAGAGGAATGCAGGCTACAGTATTAGATCAACACGAGCATGGCTGAAACCTCGTATTCCTTTCAGCTGGGCTATGGAATATATCCATATTTAATTTGTCCCACATTGGATTGAAAAATGTCTTGTGTTCAAACCACATTGTCCAAATGACGGGGAGGCGGAGGGGTGGGGGGGAATCACATCACCACAAATAAAAGGTAAAACTGTAATTAAACTTTTAGACATTTTGTTATGTTATCGTCAAATAGAGTCAGCTGTAATCTCATATAAATGATGCCAAAATATTAAAAAATATTAAAAAAAAGAAGTTGAATAATTTATAGCTGCGCTCGTGGAGTAATTTGGAAATGAAATCCCACAAGATCATGTGGTGGCTCTTTTTTTTTCAGAGGCTGAACAGAAGTTGTGAGCGGTGCCAAAACTAACACATTATTCCAAGCGCGCAGCAATAAAGGAGCCTGTTCGTGTGGTCCTCCCCAGCTCCAACCCGCGTTTGACTGAAGATGTCTATGGCAGCATGCTGACATGTGAATGAATGCATCATCATCATATCTATCTATATATAAATATAGATATATAGGCTCATGCAGGCCTCCGAGTACAGCTGAACTCACCACCACCGGCCGCTGTTGTTCACGGCCCCCGTGCCTGAGAGCGAAGACACCAGCAGGATGCACGCGGCTTTCACCCCCAGCAGCAGCGCCAGACTCCTCATCGTGTCTTCAGGAGGAAAACATCAACAATCAGCAACAACACTCAGGCACAATTACGCAAAAAAAAAAAAAAAAACATTAAATAAACAGTCAGCTTAAAAACAAGAAAATACTTTTAGGTTTGTTTTTAAATTGCATGGCTTATTTCTAATAATTTAATAGTTGCGTGATTAAAATGATCGAAGGTGGATAAACACTCACCACAGAGTCCAGTGAGAGGGCTTGAGAGGTGAGACAAGCAGACAGCCCCTATGATTGGCTTGAATGGATGTTAAGTGGAGACAGGTTGCTAAATGATGTGAAGTGTCCGGGCAGGATGCTCCTGCTCCTGCTGCTCCTGCTGCTGCTGCAGTCCTCCTCCTCTTCTTCACTCTGTCTCTCTCAGTGATGCTCTGCGCGGCGCATTGAACGCGTGGGACAGTCCCGAAGACTTGATCCCCTCGGTGACTGATAGGCAACACATTCTTGTCTTATTGAGCGCTACGAGGGGAATAAAAAAGGGATTTGCTGCTCTCATCTCCCTCTGTTTTTTTTTCGGAGCCCTTTCAATAGGATTGGAGGGAGGGATAGTTAATGCTCTTCATAGGGCGCACAATGAATAAGGAAACACAACTGGGCAGAAAAGAGAAAGGAAGAGAAAAAAAAAACGAGGGCAATCCACAGTGTTGCGCATATTAGGCTACTGGTGGAATCTCACGGTCGTCTCGTCACAGAATCGATTCCATGCAAATGTGTGCGGCGGCTGAGAGTAGTTTCCCCCCCTCTTGCTCCAATGCACATCCAGTCCTGCGTGCGTGAAGCAGAAGTGCCCCAGGAGCAGTGGTGTGTTGGTGCAGATGCTGCTGTGGGTGCGCCCGGGCTTTGGTGCTCCGCCGCTGCTCAAAGTTGGTGTCACGGTGCAGTACAGTTACAGCGGAATATGAGCCATCTAAAACTGGCCTTTTTTACCCGGTGGTTGGAATAGCCCACTCCCTAACCGCATCTCCTCCTCCTTTCTGCTAACGCGCTCTGAAAATGTGCAGTGACTAATAGGTTCTCTTTTCCGTTTGAGACTGATCCTACTGACTACACACTTTTTTTTAAACATTATTTTACTTATCATATCTCTAATGTTGTTAATACTTATGTATTATATTGTGCCTTTTTGACTGTATCTCTATATATTCAGATACAAATTTGCACGAGGCCCAATAAAAAAAACTATTATCACCACTCTGTACAGTCCAAGACGCGCGCGCGCACACGCACAACGAATCTTGAATGCTGAAATTAACCATAGTAAGCTCTCAGTTGTCCTATAGCTCACACATGCCTGCTGGGCTAGAATTTTTTTTTTCTGAAACGCGGGAGAGATTAAATACAGTCTCCAATCAGCAGTTTGATGTATGATGAGCAGGAAAAGATGGGGGACGAGTCAGAATAAAAACCATTCCAAACATCTGGCCTGCAGACCTCCCTCGACGCACATGTAGCCCAGTGTAATCACAGCTTGAGCCACTTTGCGGCATCTCCATCTATAAGCCTCAGACTGGGAGCGCAGTGTGCGAAAATGTCCCCAAAACTCCTCCATGTTGGTTCTCGGGTGAAATGTTTCATATGTGACATTTATCTGCTAATTTGCATGTCCCACATTAGTCAGTGCAGCGGTTTGCACGTTAAATAATCTCCCTCCCCCTTCCTCGCCGTCTCTCTCGCTTTCCCTGATGACAGTAAAAGGAAGTGGGCTTTTGTAAAAAAAAAAAAAAAAAAAGAGGCTTTAATGACAGCCGCCCTACGTTTATACTCCAGTCTTATATGAAGGTGCTCAAACGGGCTTCCTGGAGCAGTCATGCGACACCGAGCAGATTAAAGCCTCAATCCGGATAAAGGGGGCCTTTTATATACAAATCAACTTCAAATCACTTTTTAAGCCACTTAGATATACACGCCAAGCCAGAATGCTAATGCACTTTTCATTGCTGCAGCTTAGGGAATGGAAGGAGATTAGATGAATTGGTGTCACTGTGCGAACCGTGTTTGAGGGGGGTTTTAACTTAATTTTATGAAAGTAACCCACATTCTGCTTATCGGTCCCAACAGCAGCGCCTGTCATTGTTGGAGATTTGTTCGAGAAATCCCAATTAATTCGTTGGATAATAAACATTGTTTCTGATGACCTGTGGATTCAGTAGCTGCGCATATTGCGCGTATTAACTGAGATCAATATGCTGATTGATTTGATGCGGAGCTGCCATATCCTCATCAATGTCCGTGATGAAAAAGGCCTGAGCATCTGATTCCAAAGGCCTGGTCGTTATCGAGCATGACAAACGAATTTAAATATAGGCCATAATTAATATAATCACTTTTATTATGCGTAAAAGTCATTAAAACCCAATTCCCGTAACGCAAGAAACTCATTTGAACGAATCCATGACTTTAACTTGCAAATAGTTATCGTTGGAGCGTGTGACACCACAATTTGATTAATAATCACCAGAAAATCCTGTCTCTCCCCTGATTTATGAATATAATTTTATACCGTGAAATAAAGACTTTGGCGTGACAAAGTGAAGTTGTTTCAAACACAACAATGAAGAACAGCCGCTGTGGTGGAGGTGGGAGGATGGAGGGGAGGAATGAGGGGAGGGGGGGACCACATGACTTAAAAAACAGTATTGTTGCAGGGTCTGTTAGCGGAGCCGCCTGCCTGCTGCTGCCTCCCTGTCGTACAGTGGAAGCGGCAGCTCTACCCTCCCCCCATTCATCATTAAACTCACCCCTCTATGAACAAAAATCTTCTGTTGACTTTCCATATTTCATTTTGCGGAGCGCTTCTTTTGTTCTTGGTCCCTAAAGATCTATGCCACACAGTCTACAGCCGCCCACCCAAACAGCAACAATCAGGAATAAAAACATTTATGTATCAGTGTCTTATTAATATTGTTCAGTATTTTAAATTAACCACAGAACCTGAGATACGATGTGTGAACAGTTATGGAAAGTGGTGCCTGCGTGCGTAAAAGTTTGGAGACGTCTTTTTACGCATGGACCAGCGACCACGTTTAGAAAACAACAAAACGATCAACTGTTGATCCGCCTTTGATATTGGCCAATATTTTGCAAACAGTCGCCTGTGGAGGCATCTCCTCCCCTCCCCTCTGTCTCTCCCCCCTCCCGTTTACTCTCGCCCCCGAGCTCCTCTGTTCTCCGTCTTCACTCTTCGGTCGTTTGGCGGTGCATCGATAATCCTCCACTCGTCTTCTTCTTGCCCCCATATATTCTTTTCCGGTCCAGGACTTCATCACGACTGGTTTAATGTCACGTCTCGAAAGACGCTTAACAAAATGGAGCTATCAAACAAACTCCGTTGGGACCAGTTCTTGATTTTGGCAGCAGCACTTATGTCACCTGCATTAACGTAAGTGCACTTGAGAGCGCCCAGGAGAGCTGGTGGTACATGCGGGGGTCCGGCTTCGTGGATTTCGGGGAGAGTTAGTGAAGTTTACTGTGATGTGTGATTTAAACCAACCTTTTACAGGTTCAGTTGGGAAGTGAAACATCTGCCTCTGATTTCACAGAAACATGGGATTCAATGTTTGCTGATTTTGTTGCCTTTGACCAGTTTGAACTATGCCATGCAGAATTCGTCCTGATTTCTCCTGAACATGTTTTTGTCTATTTCCTTTCTGCCTTTGGGACTGCTCGGCTGAATGATCTGTTTAGCATTATATGTTTTCCAGATTCAGGCAACATCAGTAGACACACAAATACGTGTGCAAATGATTAACACGTTTTATTGCCAATTGAATCCAGCAAATCCCTTGGAGGCAAGTTTGATCCAACGAGATTTGTCACAAATCCTACTTAAATCAGACTGGTTTTGTAGTTTTTTCAAATTGTCTTAACTTTCCAAATCCCCACACATTGCTGTGGATTTGACTGATGACCTCCTGACCACCCCTGACCATCCATCAACCACCTCTCCCTCCCTCTCTCTCTCTGCAGGGTGCTGTGTAATGATATCCTCAGCCTGAAGGTGGCAGGAGATCCAGTGCTAACCCCCAACTCCGTGTGCCTGAGGCTGGCAGGCCTCAGTAAGCGTCAGATGCGGATGTGTGTGCGGAGTCCCGACGTGACAGCCTCCGCGCTGCAGGGCATCCAGGTGGCCATCCACGAGTGTCAGCACCAGTTCAGGGACCAGCGGTGGAACTGCTCCTCGTTGGAGGGCCTCGGCCAGGTGCCCCAGCACTACACCATCCTCAACCGGGGTGAGCGTCCTTGGCAAGCTAATGGTGGTCAAAATGTTACCTGGGGTTTGGGAAGGAAATGTTCGTCCTAGTGTAGAGAGTAAATATTATTTTACGCATGACATTTACGCACAGGCGCTGGACGATTTTAGAGCTACTTTGTTGACCTTTATTTCCAACTCCTGCTCCCAGGCTACCGCGAGAGTGCCTTCTCCCTGGCCTTACTGGCAGCGGGTGTGGCTCACTCTGTGGCCACGGCCTGCAGCATGGGCAAGCTGCGGGGGTGCGGCTGCGAGGCCAAGCGTCGCCAGGACGATGACAAGATCCGACTGAAACTCACACAGCTGCAGCTGCAGACCCTGCAGAAGGGCGGGGTAGGCATCGGCATGACACGGTCATTACCCCTGGAGTTAAACGGTCGCCATGGTGAGCTGCCCGCTAACCTGCGCTCCACCCACCCCTCCGCCCTGCTCAAGCCTTTACCAGATGAGCTGAGCTCCATGCAGGAGACCTGGGAGTGGGGGGGCTGCAGCCATGACGTCCGCTTTGGGGAACGGTTCTCCAGAGACTGGCTGGACTCCAGCGGGTCTCCAAGAGATATCCACGCTCGCATGAGGATACATAACAACCGGGTGGGAAGACAGGTGAATGATGTGCTTATCTACAGTGTACTCAGGGCTCCTCAGAAAGCAGACTCACTGTTCGCTGGCATTTATAATCAAAAATGTCTTTCTTTCTTTTTTTGCTGACATCACTTACCTTTCTACACACAGGCACTGAATGACAATATGAAGAGGAAGTGCAAATGTCATGGCACATCCGGGAGCTGTCAGTTTAAGACCTGCTGGCACGTGTCTCCAGAGTTCCGGCTTGTGGGTTCTCTACTCAAGGAAAAGTTCCGGTCAGCCATTTTCGTCAACTCACAGAACAAGAACAATGGGGTTTTCAACACTCGAACGGGAAACGTCGCCGGCAGGAGCACGGGGGGACTCAGTGGAGGCCGCCGCCGCAGCATGTCCAGAGAGCTGGTGTACTTTGAGAAGTCTCCTGACTTCTGTGAGCGGGATGCATCCGTGGACTCCCCAGGCACACAAGGACGCATCTGCAACAAGACCAGCTACAACACAGACAGCTGCAGCTCACTGTGCTGCGGCCGCGGACACAACATCCTGAAACAGACACGCAGTGAACGCTGCAACTGCAGATTTCACTGGTGCTGCTACGTGTTGTGCGACGAGTGTCGTCTCACAGAGTGGGTCAACGTGTGCAAGTAGATTCAAGTTCACTCTGCAGTCCCAGCTGCCTTTGCCCATCCAGGACTCAAGACCGTGAGCCTGTCCCTTGGCCCACTCCTGTTGTTCGGGTGTTTGTTTTGCTCTTTGTGTAACTCTCCCAGAGAATCTGTTTACCCCCTACTCCCCCACCTCTCCTATTTTTCACTCCATCATCTGGGATCTATTTTCTCTCTGTAGCCGCTGTTATTCTGAAAATGCCAAGTCAGAGATTGAAGAGGTGATTCATGACATTTGTCGTGTTTAGGCGCTGCCCTCTCAGCCATGAAAACCGCCTCCTCGCCATCTTTTCTATCCCACAAAACAACAACGAGCAACAGCAAAAGAAGTGTTTCTGTTATAGCCTCACACTTACTCATCTCTTTGAACAATAGCCGGGTATTTTACTGTGTACATGTATATTTGTAAATTTGTTATTAATATTAATATTATTATGGTGTTGGGGCCGGTCTTTTCGGTTCTTATTAATGACAGGTTGATGCTGGCTCAGGATGGTGAGCCTGTGCTGTTGTAGAACAGTCTCACAGCAGAATATATATTTTGTTACTCGACAATATTTTGCACCTGAAGCTCAGACAGAGGAGTCAGTCTCAAGAGTAGAGTTTTATGAAGGCAAAAAAAGAGTAGAGTGGGTATTTGTGACGTTTGAAGCACTGATACTTGTGATAGTTACCCTTCTCACAGAAGCAGCACGACAGAAAGCACACGTATGCCTTTTCCAAGCTCATCAAAGCTTAATTACCTGTAAGACTTTAAGATGAGATGACACCACATCAGTTCTGGAGACAGATCGAGGCCTCGAATCTCTTAACGCTGAATAAACTAATCGTTTACATTTATTTATATCATTGTAATATAGTAACTACTTCACAAGAGCGAACACTAGTCCTGTTATGAATTCTTGTCAATATAATGATATAAATTTGCTTTGCGGCATAACTGTGATATGTCTCTTTGCTATGAAATCATGACTGAGACCCTGTTGCTCTGTGCCTGCTTTTGTCTGTTTCATCAGTCCGAGCGCTCCTTAGATTCTTCCCACATGTAGGATATGTCAAAGTGAGAGATGGACCTGCTTTAGTCCTGAAACTGTGCTGAGGGGTGTGTGTGTATGTCTGAGTGTGCGTCTGTTGCTGTGTAAATGGGGGGTAACCTCTACGCACTGCAGATTTGGGAGGTGAGAGCCTATTTTATGGCCACTTCATGCTGAGAGAGGGACTTTTTATGGCCCCAGGATATTGTTTCCTTAAAGTATGACTTTTATTACTGGAGAGAAGCATCAAGAGAGCGGAGAGTGGGGGTGACTATACCAGTCTTTGCTGCGTGAGTATCTGAGGGGATCATCTGTCCAGGGTTCATAGCCGGGGAAGGTACTCGCTGAACCACGTGCTCAGTCCCTGTTACCTGGGAGACAGACTGCACAAACATAAACACACATGGCTTCACATACAGAGACACTCGCATGTAGAGATGCTGGCACTGATGCACAATCAGAAACATGCCTGCTGGTGTGTACACATGAACTGTCAGAACTCCTGGTGACCCAAGTGATTTGCACTCTCATTCTAGTCACACAGCAAAGCGCTAATGTCAGCACCTGGCTGGATTTATGATGGCAGCATTCCGAGATATCTTGGATGATCCAAACTGTCTCCATGCGCGGCCTACTGGGAAAACCTCTCCTGCTATATAGGATTTAATACCAATTAAATCCTGTTTGTATGGACTAAGGTAAATATCCCTTGACTCCTGAGGAATGGCAGTGCCAGTGGCTGAATCAACTGTTCTGTCTGTTTGGTATTTAGCGAAGGAATAAAAATGGGAGACAGCGACTGGATGGGAATAATAACAGACTGGATTTCTGGTTTGCATTTCGTTATTCCTTTATCATTTCACCCTCCAGCTGTTGCAAAGGGGAATTTCCTGTCACTCTGTGACATGTGTGAGACAGAGGTTGGTGGACAGCCTGGGATTGCTTTCTCTCTCCCGAGCTCTCCGCACTATTTTCCTCCCTTTCCCATTCTCCCCCTCATCGCTGCAGACACAGACACATGCATAGCAACACATTGACTGCCCCCCCCCCCCCCCCCGAGTAATGACAACCAGACTTGGCTGAAATTAAAGAGAGGGAGGCAGAGAGAGGAAGTTAGGAGAGATAAAAGTTACCCACTTTGATTGACAGGATGATTATATGTATAAAGTAATGGCGATTTAGTGTGTTTAGTTGGCTATAAAGATAGAGAGATAGATCATCGCCGTACATAGGGCAGGGATGCCAGCGCAGAGGACAACTGGGGTATGGAGGAGGGGGTGAATAAAGTGTACTCTGTATAAATACATGCCTCAAAACATCTGCTTCTCAACTCCCCTTTCATTTTTGATGTGGGACAGGCAGGGAAGGAGAGCGGGAGAGAAAACACAAGGAGCCAGCTACCCAGAACATCAAAGCCCCTGCCCTCAACGCGCAGGCCCTCATTAGTTCAGCTAGCAGAACCAGCGAGACTTGTGATTGTGTTTGCTGGGGTGCACGCTGGCAGTCACTTCAGAGGAAAGGCTCCTTTAAGTCATAACTCCCCACCCCACCTCTCCTGCCACCACCCGAGCCCGCTGTAACCCTCTCGAAACTCCCCGCGCACACAAACTCGGCGAGCTCCCCCACCATCCACTCCACCCCGTAATCTGGTCTGCAGCTGCAAACATCTGCTCCCCTCCTTATTTCCCCGGCCTTCACCACTGAATTGATAAAAACCTCCATTACTAGACCACTGGCGGACTGACACGCAATAGAGAGGACGAGGGAGATAAATGTTGGATTCACCTGTGACTGTGGGGCTGTAGGTCACAGGTGTGTGTTCTCGTAACAATGGCCAATGTTCATATGTCAGGATGGACGATATGGCCACAAATAAAATCTTAATATCCAGCGATAGCAATGTTTATCATGTTCAATGTCACATTATTATTTCTTTCAAGTTTAAAGACTGATTGTTACTCCTGAGTGAAGGTTGTGGTTTCTTCTTTATGGGCAGAGAAGGACAAACACTTGATAAACAGCAAAACATTTTACAAATCTGAAATAAATTGATTGTGGTATACCTCCTCACTGTGCTTGTACAATGCATACACATTATATGGATTATGGACATTATATCCCTCAATTCATTATCTTTACAGTTTTATCCTGAGAGGGTCACCAAGAGGTTAGCTGGATCCTGACACTGACCAAGAGGCAGGGTACACGGCAGGAAATCCCAGGGGACAAACCATCTATGGTCAATCTAGAGACTACAATAGACCCTATCCCCATCTGCATGTCTTTGGACTGGGGAAGAAGCCAGAGTCCCTGGAAAAAAAAACACACACAGAAACGGGAAGAGCAAGCAAACCCAGCCCAAAAACCAACACCTTGGAGGGAGGTGACATTCCTTCCTGTTTCTTAAATGTAAGAGAGCATAAATGTAAAGCATCACCTTTAGAAAATACATTAAATATTAAAGCATCCCTATCAAAGATTAGTAACCTGCTACAATATTAATTCAGCTTGTGTTTTCTTGCCTCCTGTCACCTCATTATCAGTGACACAAAGACGGGCCGCTGCCAGGAAGTATCACTCAGCCTCCTATTACAGCGAGTTCTTTACTTATTCATTAGGATGATTCCTGTTTTAATTATTCAAGCAAGTTTGCCTGAAGTCTCACAGTTACATTTCATATGGGTTTATGCATTGGGCCACTGTATTAGCAAGTAAACATTTAAACACTGGTAATTCATGCTTGTCAGAGGGGACAATGTGTGATAAAAGCTGTTTCAACTGTATTTCAACATCATAGTGAGTCTCAAATATCTGGAAGCCCATTTCCACCAGTCGAGTGGGAACTATGAGAAAGTAAATCATTGTTTAGTAAGTAAGTCATTAGTTTGAGATACAAAGTCGTAATAATGAGATACAAAGTTATTATTTTTGAGTCATTATTTTGAGTTAATGGGTTATTGTGTTGAGAAACCAACTCATACTGAAATATACTGGTGTATAGATACATCTGTTAATAATAAGTGTTTATTAAGAAAAAGCTTTTCATTATAATGTCTAACAGGACATTGTTTATATTTTAACAAAGAGGCAGTTAAATACAATGTTTGATAATGAGGCAGTTGAATGTCGGTGGTCCTGCAGCAGATATCAAGCCATACAACTGAGATACTAAGTTTTTATTAGGGAAAATGTTTTAATTATAATGTTGTATAATATTATAATGTGGCTCATGACAGTATTCATGTCAGTGGTCCTGCGGCAGATATTAGGTCATTAAACTGAGATAATAAGTTATTATTAGGAGTCATGTTTTAATTACAATGTTAATATTAAGATGTTGCTCATGATGTAGTGTTGACAGTTTTGTTGACAGTATTGATGACAGTATGACAGTATTGTTGACAGTATTGTTGACAGTATTGATGACAGTATGACAGTATTGTTGACAGTATTGATGACAGTATTGATGCCTGTGGTCCTGCAGCAGCGCCTCTGGCCTCTTCGATCATCCTGGGAGACGGACGTGAGCTCTCGCGAGAACACGCCGTCTCCCCGCAGCGTCGTGTCATCGCGAGACCTCACCGCAGTCCTCCGCCTGACTCCAGCTGGTCGCGCTGCTTCCTGCCGCGGACGGGTGAGTGTGAATAACGGTGTTAAAAGGTCCAGAGACGTGGAGCGGGTCTAACGGTGACTCGCGGCGGAGTCAGCGATGTTTAAACGGCGCGTAACGCTTCCTGGTAAATTAGCGGTCGACGACCAGAGGCCGACTGGTGCCGCTCGTCGTGACCGCACGGGGGGGGGGGGGATTACGGAACACCAATTGACCCGGAGGGATTTTTCTTTCCCGCAACACCGAAGACACCAGTTCAAATGTTTACTGGGTGTAGTTATGTCATCGAGTTGTGAATACGCGATTTGCCGCATATCCATCCCCGGGCTGTGCAGCAGGAGCCGTCATGACAGGTGCACACGGCCGCTGCAGCTCCGACGGGCTGAAGCTCACAGCTCCACTGCGTTCGATCCCAAATGAATGGGCACCGAGCTCATCAGTGAGTTCGACCCCCCCACTGGGATGATCAGTGTGACAGAGGAAAGTGTCCCAGAGAAGAGAGTGATGCTCAGCCTGCCCCACGGTGAACCCTGGTGCTGCCTCTCCTCTCTCAGACCAGCCTCTCAAACAGTGTGTGTGTGTATGTGTGTGTGTGTGTGTGTGAGCACAAGTTGCCTGCAGAGTTGGCCTGTTAAAGAGCCCACAGCAGGCTGGACCACAGACAAGTGTTCCCAGGCTGTGTGCACAAACACACCCTCGGCAGCTGAGGTTGTGTGTCACATAATGTGATATGAATTGATTGTTACACCGGTGTTTATTCGGCTGCCAGCACACAGCATATAAAAGGTGGTTACCCTGCACCACTTGAAAGCCGATCCACATAACAGGGATCCAGTGCGGCGGGCTGTTTCCCCAGTGAGCTGTCAGTGGAGAGCAGCAGCCTTTCAAGGCAGGTCAGCGGCCTGCCGAGGTGTGAAGCCTGCCTTTTACTGGCTGCTCCTCTGAGGCGGCTCGAAGCCATGATGAGGCTGTGATGTTGAGGGCCGCCTTGTGAAGAGCTGCTGCCTCTCAATGTGTGTTTCCTCTCTGTGTGTGGGTTTGTTCGACTCGGCTGCTGTACGGAAAAGTGGTCCCTTCAGCTCGCTGTTCTCACAGTTCTGTTGCAGTTGGATTGAGAGCCGCCAGTCGACATGGGGAACATCTTCGGGAACCTGCTGAAGAGCCTGATAGGCAAGAAGGAGATGAGGATCCTCATGGTGGGGCTGGACGCCGCCGGGAAAACCACCATCCTCTACAAGCTGAAGCTCGGGGAGATCGTCACCACCATCCCCACCATCGGTGCGTGAGGAAACAAATATTTGCTGATGGCCTAAGAGAATTCAATAAAAATGTTATTGTATAGCGCCAAATCACAACATGCATTATGTCAAGGCACTTTACACAGTGAGGTCAAGACGTACTTGTAAAAATTAATCGAGAAACCCAACAGTTACCACATCAGGCAAGCATTTGGCGAATGTAGAGAGGAAAAGACTCCTTTTAAGAGGAACAAACCTCGAGCAGAACCCGACTCAATGTGGGCGGCCATGTGCCTGGATCGGTTGGGGGGAGCTGAGAAAAATGGGGGGGGGGGGGGGAGAAAAGCGAGGGAGACCAGGAACAGCTGTGAAAGATAAAGATGTTGCCTCTTGAGTTAATCCAACTTCATATCTTTAACCTTTTTTTAACAGGTTTCAATGTAGAGACAGTGGAGTACAAGAACATTAGCTTCACCGTGTGGGACGTCGGTGGCCAGGACAAGATCCGTCCCCTGTGGAGGCACTACTTTCAGAACACCCAGGGTGAGCCTCTCCAGCAGCCTTTCACACAATGCACCGGTCGGCCATGTTTTACAAGGCCTCTCCAGTCCTGTGGCAGATCCTGCAGCACACACTCTCGCCCCCAGCACCTGAGGACACAGCTGAGCTGACTAATGCTTTGGATGAAGTCATTTGCCCACAGCCTCCAACTCTTTCAAATTACCCTCCTCTTAGTCATGTTGAAAGCCTCGACGATGACAAATCTTGATGAACCAATATGTTTTGATGGTTTTGTAACTTGTAAAAAAGATTCTTCCACCAGCTTCTGATCTCTCCCCACAGGGTTGATCTTTGTGGTGGACAGCAACGACCGTGAGCGGGTGAATGAAGCTCGGGAGGAGCTAATGCGGATGCTGGCGGAGGATGAGCTGCGGGATGCCGTTCTTCTCATCTTTGCTAACAAACAGGTAAAGTCCTCGTTGCATCACTGCCTTTGCATTCTCTGTCAATCCGCACCTGCTTCCTCACCGCCGCCTGTCGCCTGTGGATTGACGTTCTCTACCCTGTGATTTCAGGACCTGCCCAACGCCATGAACGCTGCAGAGATCACAGACAAGCTGGGCCTGCACTCCCTACGCCACCGCAACTGGTACATCCAGGCCACCTGCGCCACCAGTGGGGACGGCCTCTACGAGGGCTTGGACTGGCTGGCCAATCAGCTGAAGAACAAAAAGTGAAGGGTTCAAGTCAGTAAGAGTGGGGAAAGGGCCTGGGTGCCAGCTCCAGGTAGTGGTTCTAGTGGATCCATTGTGTTTACATGGAGAGGCAATGCAGACAAGTTCCCGGGGGGTGACTCTCAATGGCCCCCCCAAAAAATAATCAGATTTTTATTTTTTTGCTTTGATTAATTTAATTTGTTTGGATCTGCTGTGAGCGTTTTTTTATTATATAGAAACCTATGGTGTTGAAGTTGACCTAAAGGACTTACACTCTATAAGCTGAATACATAAATATCAGGATGTAATAGTATAATATTACTGTGAAGGCGTATATGTATTTCCCATACTTTGCAGTCTATGGCCTTTGAGGTTCTAATAATTTCAATTTGTTCAGAAAAATGTGATGAATCTAGATTCATGATGGAAGAGCAACCCTCCCTCAGATACTTCATATAATCTAGGATTGTCATAATTTCCTAAAATTCTCTTGGGATCAATAAAGTATCTATATCTATCTCTCTATCTATCTATCTATACAATATAGTGGGATTTCCATTATTATCTCAGACTCATTATCGGAGTCACATCAGTTTCCGTCCAAACAGATCATCACCAAATTTATATCTTAGATTTAATTCATTAAAACTACATCTGCTAACATACTGGATAGTCTTAAACAATATTTATTTTTATTTATATATTTGTCAACATTTATTTATTCACACGTTTATTTATGGTAATCCCTCATTTTTTTCCTCTCCCTTTATTGCAATGGGCATTTAATGGTAAGGCAGCTGGTTTAAAAAAAAAGAAAAGAAAAATAAGCCTCCCTATCAAATGTATAATACTGCTTCCCAATGTGCATGGAGATATCCCAGTATTGGCTCGTGGGCTTGTGAGAGCTGTGAACTGCTGCAGGCCGCTGCTGTAAATAAAGGTTTGTTCTTAAATCCAACTTGCCGGGCTCAGTGAGGGTTAGAGCGGTTTGTCTGGCGTCAGCTAGGTGCGACAGCCGAGCTGATACAGATGACAGGAGAGGCGGTGTGCCAGCCCTGTGGCTTGGGGGGGGGGGGGGGGGGGGGGGGGTGAATGGCTGCTATTGGCCTGGAAGCTATTGGCAGAGTGATGCAGCAGAGCATGTGATTGGCAATATTAGAGAGCTTACATGGTTTTTTCGAATGTGTCTTTTTTTTAAGAGTCGGTTTGTGCAAGCAGCGACAATATATCTGTCAGAAGAAGTCACACTGCTGGTCACCCGGATTTATTCATCTCTAATTGGCGTGACATCATACGTGTTTATTGTGTTGAGCCGTGTACCATGGTGCACAAAATAACTCTGGATGTGTTATTGTTGTACAAAATGTAGAGTCAGATATTTTTTTTTCTTTTGTATTTCTGGATGGAGTATTTATTTATTTTGGATCAAAAGGCAAAGTGTTGACTTTATTGTTGTTTTTAACTAATTTGCTAACCTGATCAGAGAGTCGTCTTTTTGAGTGTTCACAAATCACATCATTTAACACTAACAGGAGAGAGGGTGATAGTAATAATACTGCATCATAAGGCATGTTAATACTGTACAAGATCTGTAATAAAAGTGAATTATAATAGCCTGTTTCCTCAGACTGTATTTGTTAGTCTACATTACTGCTGCTGGTTGGAACAACGCTGTACTGATAAATGTTATGGATATCGTGTCAAGTTTACCGAACAACCTTCTAATATGCAAAAGCATGCTTTTCTATGTCAGCGCAACTGTATATATGTTTATGTGACAAGAAAAGTATATCCTGGTGTTCGCGGTCAAATTGAAAGTGCTGTTGATACACCCTGTAGATATCGGGTTCAGTGTGTTGGCAGATATGTTTAAATGACAGCAGCTTGTGTGTGTGTGTGTGTGTGTGTGTGTGTGACGTGCCCTCCATTACTACTGTGGTGTGTAAATTGTTTTATGTGGCCTTATTTTGCCAGTGGTTCATTTCTCTTTGATAACAGGTTTGTATGTAGGAATGTCCAAACATTCCAGTATCTCACCTCTATGATCTGTAACACTCATGCACCCGCGGTACTGTTGTGGCTGAACTTCCCTCTCCCAGCGGCTATTGGCAAATTTTTTAACTTTAAGAAAAAAAAAGACTGCACAACATTCCAGCTAATAATGTTAGGCTCACGAAGGAACGAAACTGAAAATGAATTTCAATCCACATAGTGAAATCTGATCAAGTGGAGGAAAATATATATAACAACACAAACTGGTGCAAAAGTGTTGAATGAGTTGATGATTTCTGGCACTTCACCACCGATCAGTCAATAAAAAGACCAAACTACAAATTTTCCTTTGCTTTACTTGTTTTTTTTACAATATTTATTTACTATTTTACAATTGGGTTATGATCTGACTCCTCACTGGAGGCCATCTAGCTAAAGATTATTTGTGTTAGCTCCGACTAGGAGGTTGTGTTTTCACTCTAGTCTATTTATTGGTTAATTTGTTTGAAAGCTAAATAAAACTAAAACTGCTAAACATGGCAAAAGGATGGATACAGGTTATAGAAAATGCTGATTCAGATAAAGGGGAAATCCAGGAATTTTTATCAGAATTAACATTGGTGTCTTTGCTGCAAATTAGTTATTTTCTCTTGGAAGAATTATTGGATTTGGATGAAAATAATCAAGCAAATTTAGATGGCTGGTATAAACAATTGTCTAAATACACATCCAGTGAATTAAAATGTGGTTTCAGAAGGGGCCTGTTGGGCCTCAGCAGAGGTGTGAACTCTAGTGGCATTCTTCTCTATTCACTGAGCTTTCTGCCCTTTCCCTGCCCCTTTGTAACAGTTTCTAAATCCTCTACTTGTTTTATGATGTCAAAATACTCTCCTTTGAAAATCAATTTGTCTGATTTACACAGTGAAAGTCAAACACTTGGATAAAGTAACATCTAGAATGAAACTCATTGGGGGGATTGTGAAGTTGATATAGTAGAAATATAAAAGACAAAATGAAATGGTCCGATAAGCTAAATGATGTCATAAAACGTAATTAAAGAAAGTGAAATATAAAATCCTACAATTTATTTATTTATTTTCCATTTAATATGCATCCTTACCCGAATGTAATTTGGCTCAATCAGGTAGTTTTCCTGTCGAATAGCTTCACAGAGAGTCGTTTAATCTGAGCCAATCTGAGGTCCACACAGGGGAGATTGCCGCTGTGTCTCCAGGGGTGTGACAGCAGTATGTGGGTCAGAGCTGCTCCCGGGGCCACCAGCCCCCAGGGCCCCCTGCAGGACGGCCACAATAGTAGCCCCAGGGCGGATGCCATAGCTGGGATTCCCACCCGTAACCGGGACGCCTTCGCCCAGTGCACAGACACACTGGCAGCAGCCCTACAATCAATTCATCAATCTCTGAAGGGAGTGGTAAATGCAAAAGGCCACATCAGTCGCCCCCCCACACCTCGCGTTGGAAGGGACAGGGCCACCAGGGCAGACACTGAGGCTGACACCAAAGTGCCAAACTCTCCTCTCAGAAACCATGCGGTCATTGGGCCTTATGGAAATCTCTTCTCTTGACCTGAGCACAGGGAAACTCAACTGAGATTGTGAAATATGATTAATGTGTTTGATTTAACTATTGTTTCATTTCCACCATGATATTTCCCCCCTTTTCACAGTTTTAATAAGCAAGAGGGGAAAAACCCAAGTCAAGTTGTGAGAATGTCGTCCAAAGTTCTGCAAGATTTTTCCACCATTCAAAAGGCGAGTAGATCAAAGCTGATCAATTCATTAGTGCAGATGACCGCCCGAGAATATTGATACAAAATTGAAAAAGACATTAAGGTTCAAAAAGACATTAAGGTGCAAACACTTGCTGAGAGTCCACATCCTGCAGGCCCTGCAGCAGCTCTCATTAAATCACCAACACTCAGACTCTGGCTCCTCCTGCTGGAGGAGTCCATCATTCACTCTAGGTACATGTACACAAAAGGCTTAGTATTCTCCTGTTTGGTGGTTTTTATGATTAGCGAACACATTACATAGATTTAAGAAATCAACATTAGAATAAATTCTCCACAGAAAATCCAGTATGATGTTTGAATAGTCTCGCTGTTATTCAAATTTCGACATAATTCCAAACAAACAGCAACTGTTCTAATTCGCTGCCTCGTATTTAGAGAATCAGATTAAAGGTCCATCTGTCAGGAGCAGTTACATCAGTGAGTCGTCTGCCTTTCACCCGCAGCTCCATGCTCTGGACATTTGACTGCTCTGTGTCCATTCTCTCAAATTAAGCATGTTCTTGCTTGGGGTTCAGAAGTCACTTGACCGTCCCGACAATGTGCCCATTGTGTCCGGCTGCTACATGCGCATCAAAGAGGTGATTAACCAGTTGACAGGGCTGCGGGCACAATACTGCTCTTTACAGGGGAAACAGTGCAGCCACTCACATCACTGGGTGCTGACTGGGAGAGCAGCGCGTCCACACGCAGCAGCTGACACCAACAAACCAAAATAACTGCACAGTGAAAGTGGACATACATGGTGTTCACACTGGAGCTCATGTAAAAGGTTTAGATCTCAAGTATTGGTTTGGTGAATATAGTTATATTCTACTCTACTCGGTTCCATTATATTATATTATTGTTGTTATTATTATATGTAAAATGTTTATAGCCGAATTTGAGTTCTGCTATAATAAATCTCAGTGCTGCATAATATAATATAATGATATATATTATATCTATCATTATATATATTCTATAATATTCTATTATATTTAGCTCACTATTATTAAAGTTGTTGTTGTTATAATCATTATTTTTATATTAAACTTTTTTATAGCCGAATTTAAGTTCTGCTCCATTAAGGCTCAGTGCTGCAGCTGGTAAAAAAAGAGTGACGGACCGACCTCTGATTGGTGCATAAATCAAGCTCCCGGCCAATCTCACGTCCCGTTCTGGGAGGGGAAACCCAGCATCAAAACAAACTACCACTTGTTCGCTGTCTCTCAGTTTTACACTTGGCGCGTTTTGTCTGCTCTCATCACCACACTGAAGATCTCTTTTGGATTTTGGATTTGCTTTTCTCAGGGTCTGGAACCTGAGTAGTTTTTGTTTGCAATCTATGTTTCCTTAATTGTTTAGTTTTTTTACACCCTGCACATGCTCGGCTGTTCGGAGGACAAGCCAGACGTGTGTTTGATATGATATTAAATCATTAAATAGAGAAGACACCAACATGAACCAGTGGGGAGTCGTGTTGCTGTGTGTGACGATATCTTGGAGGCTGCAGACTTCATCAAGCCAAACCCACGACGGTAGGATGATTGCAGAACAGACTCTTTGTCCTGTTTCAAGAGATGTTAAACATATTTCTATGTTACCTTTACTCTACTTAAATTCGTTTTTAGATTATGATGTTTCTGTTTGAATCACCTGCTGATTGTTGCTTCTCAGCATTACCTGCATTGCTAGATCACATGTACCAGCTAAGATGGTGAGATGCAGCTACATTGGGGAACAGAATAGAACAGAATAGATGATATAGAGACTTGTAAATAGAAGAGAACATTTCTGCCCCCCCATGTCCTCTCTCCTGTGTCTCAGATCACACACTGCTCTCTGTGTTCTTTTCTTTTTTAATAATGGGCTGTTATCAAGACTTCACACTTTGCCTACTGTTAGTGGGGAATGGGAAACCCTATGAGGACTTAAAACATAGTGTAACACTCTTTTAGTAAAAATGTCATTTAATCCTTCATTTTCAAAAAGGGGTTTGAGTATTGTTTGTTTTGGATTATATGTGCATACATATGTATAATAAATTGCCCAGGTAGTCGGAGGTATCATGCAGTATGTAAGTGCATTCAGAAATGAGGGTTGCACTGTGGTGCAGTGGTTGGGACAGCAAGAAGATTTCCAGTTCGAATCCTGGCTTGGTTGAGATCTTCCCTTGTGCCATTTGCATATTCTCCCAGTGTCTGTGTGGGTTTTCTCTGTATTTGTGTACCTTGCACTATTTGAATGGCACAGCCATCAGGGGCAATTTGTTCAAAATCATGACCAAGGACACTTCAGCACACCGGATGGGAAAGACTGGGATCGAACGCTGACCGTCTGGTTAGAAGACGACCCGCTCTACCCACTGAGCCACAGCCAACCTTGGGCCGCCCACTGGCTTCCCACCATCCAGAGACATGCAGATTGGGGCGAGGTTAATTGGAGATGTGTAATTGAACAAAGGTTTGAAGGCCACTGACCCAAACGTCAGCCCAGACCCTAAAAGGATAAGTGGTACAGATAAAGGATGGATGGATGGATGGATAAGGATATGGCTTAGGATGCTGTCATCTGTCCACATGAAACTCCCATGTTGTGCAAATAGGGTGAATCAATCTATAACTAAAGAGATTTACACCTCTGCACGTGCCTCCATGAACACAGAAACGATGTCTGTTTATGTGTTTACTGCTGCAGGTGCATCTGTTGCACATAAAGGGACAGAGCCGCAGCTTCTGTTGCTCTGTGCGAGATGGTGTGTATGTCTCCTTCCGTCCACGATGTTTCCCGTCCCTCCGCCAGAGCGTCCAGCTCACACTCGGCCCATTGTCTGCTGGTATGATCTCAGCAGCGCAGACCCCTCAGACGCACACACATACGCACATGCACTCACACAGAATCACTGTCTGTCACTGCGTCGCTCCTCACTCACTGGGACACACTGACCACATTTATAGCTTTATCACAATGAGTCACTTTGTCTGAGAGGAGCCTTGTTCCCTGGACCCCTGGCCTCCTCTCCGTCAGCCCCGGGCCTGTAGCTGCTACATGTAGCGAGGAGACCACTTGTCTTATTCTGCTTCATATCAAACTCTGCAGCACAGACATCATCAGGGAAGACGCACCAGAGACAGAAATACTGCAGAAAGAATGCAACCCTATCACTCAGACATTCTTCATCCGTTCAGCTTTAAAGGATCAAGGAGGTGGGATACCATGCCCAGTCAAGCGTAGTGTAATTGTCCCCCAATTATTCAAGTATATGCAGCAAAGTTTGAATGTTATTAGGTTTCCATTACTTTCTCTCTATCATTATAGTTGTGTGATAATGGAGTGTCTGACAAAGAGGTTAGGATTTCACCCCAAGAAAAGGCAATTTGACAAAGCAGGAAAACGTCCAGAAATGTTAAAGACCCCAGCACTTTAATCACCTGGATTAACCCTGTTGTGGTTTTACATGGTCCTTTAACAGGTAGGGTTCAAGGTAGCAGTATTAACTCACAGCTTCTTTGTAATCCAGATAAGTGAAGTTCATTCAGGTGTTAAAGCGCGTTTCCTTTTCACCAGCTCTTAAAGGACAGACCTTTTCAGGTCTCTCTTAAAACAATAACAACATTTCCAATGAAAGACTTTTTGTTTGCTGAAGTTGTTCCATCTGTAACAATGGGACCCCTTCTTAAAGTCACTGGAGATGAAGTGAAGGGGGACGACATCCTGCAAAGAAGTGATCAAAGCTCCCCCTGAAGCTCAACTGGTCAATTCCCACTTTGTGTTCAATCCCTCTGAGAACACCAGAGGGAAGTTTGCACTAAAAAGTCACCTTTGGAAAACGATTTGATGTTGATCTTGCTGTCCAGCAGAAAACTCTGCATTCAGCTGAAAGTCAGTCATCATTATTACAGAGAATAAGGACTGTGCATTTGTCTAAATTCACTTTACCTACGCCTAAAACCCCTTGGAGAAGAGATTGTCTCAATGTGCATTTTGTGTGTATTTGGGGTAGCTGTGGCTCAGCAGGTAGAGAGGGCTGTCCACTAACCAGAAAGGAGATGGTTTGATTCCCCCCAGCCATATCCTCCAGTCTGACAGGAAGCTGAATCCCCCCCCCCTTCCCTAAAATCACTCAGGACTCTGCAACAAACTGTCTCTTGTACTTTTTGAACTTGTATCACTACGTTTACACTTATGTAGTGAATCTTATGCTGCTGTACGAAAAATCTGTATGTTTACTTAGTTTTAGGAATGTCTTGTGTTATCTGTTGTGCCTGTGCACTTTATATGTTTCACCATGAGAGAGTGGGAAACGTCGTATCGATTCCTTGTATGTCTTGAACATGTGAAGAAATTGACAATAAAGCTACTTTATCTTTATCTTATCTTTATCTTTATCCTCCAGTCTATATTCCATAGTGTCCTTCATCAAGATACCTAACCCCAAATTGATCCTGCATGAATGTTGTAAAGTGGACTGGGAAAACATTACATCAAATACGATCAATTTACCATTTTTAGTATTGTTTAATACATGATTAAAATAAGTGAATCTGTCCTTTAAATCCCCTCCCCATGTCCCAGAGGTGTGTCCAGGTACGCAGAACGGACTGAGCTCCACGGGCTCTCAGGAGATTCAGTACAACCTGATTAAAGACCGGTACAATGGCTGTGAGATCATCATGGGAAACCTGGAGATCACTCAGATTGAGAGTAACTGGGACTTCTCCTTCCTCAAGGTAAACCCTAACCCTCCCTCCTTCCCTTGTCCCTTCTTGGTTGTATAAGATGTGCACTGCATGCTGTAGTTTCCTGTTGACGTTGTCTTCATCGTTATCTTCACCCCAGACGATCCGTGAGGTGACCGGCTACATCCTGATCGTCATGAACCACTTTCAGGAGATTCCTTTAGGGCAGCTGCGGATCATCAGAGGGAACAGCCTCTACGAAAGACGCTTCGCCCTCTCCGTCTTCTACAACTACCCCAAGGACGGTTCCAGTGGCCTGCGGCTGCTGGGGCTCGCAAATCTGACAGGTGAGCAGGGTTACTGGGAGCAGAGATATCAGGAAAACAGAGCAAGATGCCATATATGCATTTTAGACCCATGCGTTTTACTGTGATTTACCCAAGGGACCCAAGTCAGTGAGAAGACATGTTAACCCAGTGGCACCAAACAGACAAATTACAATAAATCTCACACATTTGGAACGGAAAATGAAATTTAAATTTGGTATGAGATGGTTGTGTTTCATATCTTTTAAAGAGAGAGTTAATGAGGACTATAGAAACAATACAATTTAACTATACTATACCAACATGATGAACTTCCAAGCTCCCAAAAGTGTCTTCTATAGTCTTCCAACAAAATGCACTGTGAGAATCTTGAGATGTGTATGCAGCGGCTGCAGGAGTGGAAAAGAAGATAAATGTAATATCAGTAACACTTAGGATTCCAGCCCACATACACAGTGTAACTGTTTAGTAAATATGGGGTAGGGGAGATTAGGGAATAAGGGGATAACAGCTGAAATCCTACATTTCTCTGTAAGTGCTTTTAAATTATTGACCTTGTTAATAATTGCAGGGAACATTTTATATTGTTCATGGGCAACAAGATAGGAAAATGGATAGAAAAAAAAACCACTTTGGGGGAATTACTTTGTCAATGGTTCCTAAATAGCCGACAGACTAGTTATTATTTATGCTGAAGGCTAAGTTGGTGTTGCTGGGGAACAAAACATTAAGCAAAGCCTGGGAATAAGGGTGTTACTGCTTCAGACATACAACACGGACATGTTTATAATGTGATCACTAGGATGGCACTCAGTAGACTGCATACCTCAGCTAAGGCCCAACACTCTACTTATGAAACCACATTTAGTTGCAGGTCCCTCCTCAATATAATTTGTTACTCCCTTATCGCCTGTACTTACTATTTATATTTTAACCAGCATATGTGCAGAATATTTAGAATGTCTGTTCTGTGTTTATTGCGTCTATCATGCCTCATCCTGTCTTCACAGAGATTCTGGAGGGAGGCGTGCAGATCATCAACAACAAGTACCTGAGTTATGGCCCCTGGATCTACTGGCAAGATATCATCAGGAACGGCAGCGCTACTATTGACATCCGGCACAACGGAGAGAGAGGTCATTGTCGGGACGCCCCTGTTTCCCAAATCCCGATTTATCTTTCCAGATTGTCCCTTTTTATATTCTCAGTCTCTTCCCTCTATTTTAGGCCCGTGCCACAAATCTTGTGGCGATTACTGCTGGGGGCCAAATAAGGACCAGTGTCAGATCTGTGAGTGGCCAATTGTTCTGTCTCCTTTCATTCATCTCCCTCTGTCTCCGAACTCCTCCTCGTCCCTCTCTGAGAAATACGCAGAGACAGGGGTGACGTGCACACGCTAGGACATTAAGACAAAACACACACACACACATAAACACCTCAGTGACCCCTGTTCAAGCCATGTCTCCTGTGTTTCAGTGACTAAGACGGTGTGCGCTCCCCAGTGTAACGGCCGCTGTTTTGGGACGAGCCCCAGGGACTGCTGTCACATAGAGTGTGCAGCGGGATGTAAAGGCCCTCTGGACCTCGACTGTTTTGTAAGTGCTCCGTCTGTGTCTCGCTGCAGGAATGTGCCGATAAAAAAAAAAAGGGAAAGTCCGTCTCACTGACAACAAAGTGTAGTTTTATCAAGGATCTCATTCCAAATGACTTGGTCTCTTTTAAGTCTATCTCCAATCTCATTCCAATCTCCAATCTCATTTGATCAATTTCAAAGGATTTTCCCTTATTACAGGCAGGTGTTGATGTTCATTACATTAGTGTTGTAAAAATCTTTTTCACTCCTGCAGTGTCGTATTTTGGGGCCTTTAAAAACCAGGATGAAAGTACAGAAGATTATCCAAATGCACCACATCTTTGTGTTATATGAGTCCCTCTTATTGCAGCATGCATAGGACCCAAGGTCGAGTTATGAAGCTAAATAAATAACAACTGGATGACGCTCAATTAAGTCACTCAGTAGAAATCATACAAAAACTCAATAGGATTAAAGACTGTTGAAGAAGAGACACCTCACCATCCTGTGGATGTCAAGAGACGGTTACGGTCAAACGGTCATCTTTGCTTTTTATGTGCTAGTAATAGATACTTTATTTACCTATAATGTACTCTTCAATAATGTGTATTTGTGTGTGTGTGTGTGTGTGTGTGTGTGTGTGTGTGTGTGTGTGCCTGTGTGTGTGCGTGTGTGTGTGTGTGCATTTGTGTGTACAGGCATGTCGCTATTTTAACGACTCTGGAGCCTGTGTGCCTCAGTGTCCCCAGACTCTCATCTATAATAACCAGATGTTTCAAATGGAGACCAACCCTAATGCAAAGTACCAGTATGGATCCATCTGTGTCTCCCAGTGCCCCAGTGAGTAGCCCCTGTGTGTTACTGTGCATTTGGATACATGTCCTCAGGCCTTTCTTCCGTTCATCACTGGTGTTTTTCTTTTCTTTCTCCTCGAAGCAAATTTTGTGGTGGACGGCAGCTCCTGCGTGAGCGTCTGTCCCCCAACTAAGAAGGAGGTGCAGAGAGAAGGACAGCGTCAGTGTGAGCCCTGCAATGGACTCTGCCCTAAAGGTTAGCTCCAATAAACGACGTCCATCATCTCACGCCGAGCTTATTTGTCTGTCATCAAAACCAATTATGCTGTCGGCTCATCCCTGCAGTGTGCGAGGGAACAGGTGCGGAGAACCGACAGACCGTGGACGCCAGCAACATTGACAGCTTCATCAACTGCACCAAGATCCAGGGCAGTCTTCACTTTCTGGTCACAGGGATTCTTGGGTAATTGTCTGGCCTGCAGTCTGAAGAATCTCAGAGCTCAGTGTCGCACAATCAGCGGGTTTCATTTTGTGTCTTTATTCTCCACAGAGATGACTTCAAACAGATCCCTCCCTTGGAGGCCAAAAAGCTGGAAGTGTTCCGCACCGTCAGAGAGATAACAGGTTGGTGTTGTAACATTTGTTGATCATAAATTGTAATAATCTTAAAAAACACTTTTACCATTCAATCATTTAATGAAGTTGTGTAATGAACTGCTACAACAAAGAAACGCAGGGAAACACCATAGGCTGTATATAAAGAAGGATGAAGTGACAGCTCCCCAAAAGTGAAGCCAAAGCAGTTTGGTCGCCCTCTGGTGGTTGGCTGCAGTAAAGGTCATAAATCCAGCCTCCTCTGTGTTAGTGGATGGGACATGGATTAGAGAAAGACTAAAACGTCAAAATATACGATGGTTTCTGTCACTTTAGGTAGTTCTTGTCACGCTAATGTTTGTTCAAGTGACTTTTTTTTTCAGGCTTGATTTGAAACTTCAAAAAAATGGGAGGAAACATCATGATTGACAGCTGCGATTGGTTCATCTGTCTATTAGTGGAAGTTCAATAGCGTGGCTACATTCCCCGATTGTTAATGCACAGACTCCAAATGACGTCATCGGCTCAAGATGGCAGCGTTCGTATCTGGAATTTTTTAATAGTGTGGGGAAGAGGAAACCAAGTGGAGACACTTCGTCCATCTTTATATACAATCTATGGGAAGGAACCAAATACAGATGTGGCACAGATTAACAGTTCACATCTTTAATAATAATTAAATAACGTTTATCCAGCTAATGATCTTTGCTTTAAATTGAGAAACTGTACTGTCGGTACCATATCATCCAATAGCATGTGCTGATATAATTACTGTGTTTTGTATTCAGATATTCTAAACATCCAGTCGTGGCCTAAAGAGCTGAATGATCTGTCGGTTTTTTCGAGTCTCGCCACCATTCAAGGGAGGT
Source organism: Pleuronectes platessa (assembly GCF_947347685.1). Classification (NCBI taxonomy): domain Eukaryota; kingdom Metazoa; phylum Chordata; class Actinopteri; order Pleuronectiformes; family Pleuronectidae; genus Pleuronectes; species Pleuronectes platessa. The sequence continues at coordinate 12,728,113 of NC_070631.1, read as the reverse complement.
CGCTCCAAAAGTAAGTGTTGTGTAATGCAGTGACTTGATAAAACAGTAGGACAAAGCTCAAATCTGAAACAGCTAAAACTATTGATAACTTAGAGTTATTAACTAATATCTGTGGGAAATTTGTGTTGCATGTCTCTGCTGTATACAGTGCACCTTCCAATCTCTCTGCACATCAAGCCTTCTCAAGTGTTCCTCCATCTGAATTTAAAGGTCATTTTTTCTCTGTATTCTCTTCTTTTCTTCTTTTCTTCCTCCAACCCTCCAACCGAAGTCGTTTCTCTCTGATGGTGATGCGCATCTCCACTCTGACCTCGCTGGGTCTGCGCTCCCTCCGCGAGATCAGCGACGGCAGCGTGTACATCAGTCAGAACCTCAAGCTCTGTTACTACCACACTGTCAACTGGACACAGCTGTTCGGAGGCCGCAAAGTTCGAGTTGACAACATCATCAACAACAGGCCACTGGCAGAGTGTGGTAAGGCAGAAAGAAACAACTCTACTTGAATTTTTGTTTTGTTAAAACTTTGAAAAACCACGTTTCACAACTGGGGACTTCTCTAAATCTCATATAGGCCCATTGTCTTCTTCTTGTATCTTACGCTGGCACCAGAGTGAAATGTGATACGTGTGTTCTGTGTGCAGTTGCAGAAGGACACGTGTGTGACCCGCTGTGTTCAGACTCAGGTTGCTGGGGCCCGGGTCCTGACCAGTGTCTCTCCTGCAGGGACTACAGCCGAGACAGCTCATGTGTGGGCAGCTGTCATTTTTTCACAGGGTCTGTAGATGCAGTATGTGTTCACGTTCTTGTTACTGGTGCTTGTCTGTGTGCTCAATATGCTCCTGTTGCCTGACCTGATTGAATATCATGTCCACAGAGCTCCAAGGGAATTCGCAGGCCCTGATGGTGAGTGTGTGGCCTGTCACCCAGAATGTAAGCCCCAGCCTGGGAAAGACAGCTGTACTGGACCGGTAATAACTTCTGCTATTAGAATAAAACTTTAAATCGTTACTTGTACCACAGAGTAATACATAGTGTATAGTATATATTATTTATTTGTCTCTCTTTCTGTGTTAGGGTGCAGATGAGTGTGTGGGATGCGCCAACCTTCGAGATGGTCCTTACTGCATGTCCTCTTGTCCCACTGGAGTAAATGACGGACAGAAGGGTCTGATCTTCAAATACCCCAACAGGGAGGGTCACTGTGAACCATGTCACCACAACTGTACACAGGGGTGAGATTACAGGCAGAATTCATATGTTTGTGAGTATTTCCCCATGTTTCCATCCATGTATGGCAGTGACACATCTGTGAATGTTCTCTTCCAGATGTTCAGGCCCAGGATTAAATGACTGCTTGGAGGCTGGCAGACTGGCCGTTAGCAGGTGAGGGTTGCCCCCTGCTGGTAAATAAAAAAGGACTATGCTACGATGTGTATGAATCCCTCAACAGATCACTGCTGCCTATCGAATTATTAAGTCCGGCATCAAATGGGCTGCATTTTTATAACTTTACAAACTGAACATGAGAAGCTTTTCATTTTATAGTTAGTCATACAAATGACAAAAATAAATAGTATGTTCTGAGTTGGTTATAAAGTAAAATTAATACATTTTAAAACATTGTCATGTTTGTATCCACTAATTAAAAAGTGTATTTATCCTGCTAGAGGACCTACACAAAGCAATTTGATGTAACATACTAAAAATGACATAACATGACATAAAACCCTTTGTTAAATGAAAAATATCATACCATGCCCCTGCACTTACAGTTATTAGCCTTAAATTCATGAACTTCCTTAAAGCCCACAACAAAATCGATGTTATTTCTTTGAAATTGATTAATTGTATCGATTTTTTTCAAACCATTAAAGTCAGAATATCTTTCCCACACCATCATCTCTCTCTCTGCTCCACTGTGCAGCGGTCAGATCACAGTTATAGCATTGGGTGTGCCGGCTGGCTTGATTTTTTGCCTGGTGTTGTTCTTCCTGGGGGTGCTGTACCACCGAGGGCTGGCCATCCGTCGCAAGAGAGCCATGCGGAGGTACCTGGAGAGTGGGGAGGTGAGACTGTGGAGACATCAAACCACATGACCTGCCAAGGATATGAGTGAATCGTGTGTCATCCCAAATCATGTGGGGAATAACTGTTTACATTTTATTTTTTTTGCAGAGCTTTGAACCTCTGGGTCCTGGAGAGAAAGGCACCAAGGTTCATGCCCGTATTTTGAGGCCCTCAGAACTCAAAAAACTCAAAGCCCTTGGCTCAGGAGTTTTTGGAACAGTGCACAAGGTAGAAATTAATATCAATCTGCCCTTCTTTTTTTTTTTTTCCACTAATTTGTATGTTTGCTTTAGTTTTAGTCTCTGTATTTCTAGAAGTTTCAGAGTTTTGTGATAATCTATGTGATTGCAACTGCACATTTAATTTGTGTTAAAGGGATTTTGGACTCCAGGGGGAGAGACGGTGAAGATCCCAGTGGCCATTAAGACCATCCAGGACAGCTCAGGCCGACAGACCTTCACTGAGATCACCGATGTGAGAATCTGATGCACCAAATTTCACACACCCATAGATATCAGTTTCTCAAATGCCTCCATCCCCGGCAACAGGCAGTACCCAGAGGCATTATGTTTTCAGGCTGTCCCTCCATCCGTCCTTTTGGTGACAAAAGGTCAAAGGCCAAGGTCATGGTGGCCTCACACAACAGGTTGATGTGTTGAATGTGATATCTAAAGATCACCTTGACGGAATTTCAGAATCCATGCATCATTCCCTGGGAAAACAGATCCAAACAGAAACTGACTTTTCCCCTGACCCATAACATACCTTTCCACCGAGTTTAATGGAAATTTGTTCTATTGTTGTTGTGTAATCTTGTTTAGAGACAAACAAACCAACCAACAAACAGACAGGGGGGAAACATAACCTCCTTGGCAGAGTTAATAACAGTTAATGGGACACACAATATTATATAATGATGAGATGCAAGAGAGACAGGTTTTGATGATAAAAAATTATACCTATAGTTTATATCTACCTCCATCACCTTTTTCTCTGTGTAGCACATGCTGTCAATGGGCAGCCTGGACCACCCCTACATCGTCAGGCTGCTGGGCGTCTGTCCAGGGGCCAGTCTGCAGCTGCTGACCCAGCTCATTCCACAGGGGTCCTTACTGGAGCACATCAGGCAGAACAAGAACAGCCTGGACCCTCAGCGCCTGCTCAACTGGTGTGTGCAGATAGCTAAAGTGAGTGAACCTGCAAATATGGATTTTTTTGGGGGGAACAACTAAATGTCATGAATAAACTGAGTATATTCACAGTATTCATGTTCATGTCTTAGGGTATGTACTACCTGGAGGAGCACTGCATGGTCCACAGGAACCTGGCTGCTCGCAACATCCTGCTGAAGAATGACTACCAGGTCCAGATCTCTGACTACGGTGTAGCTGACCTCCTTTATCCTGATGACAAGAAATACGTCTACGCCGACACCAAGGTTGATTTGACTCATTTATTTTGAGAGGTGCTTCGAATATGTAATTCACAATTAAGTGTTTTTTTCCGTCTCTCTGTGTAATAAAATCTGTTTGTCTGGCTTGTCTGCAATTTGTCTCCTAATCCAGACGCCCATAAAATGGATGGCCCTTGAAAGTATCTTGTTCCAGAGATACACTCACCAAAGTGATGTTTGGAGTTATGGTAAGACGCTGCCTGAGTGTGTGCAGCTCTATAAAAAGCCTCTACTAGCAAATGAACGTACCCCCTTGAAAGAGGTGAATTTGGTCAGGGAGAATTGAAATGGGCCGTCTCTCTTCCCGGACAGGGGTGACGGTGTGGGAGATGATGTCATTCGGGGCAGAGCCGTATGCGCCCGTGCAGCCTCAGGAGGTGCCGAGTCTGCTGGAGAAGGGCGAACGTCTGTCCCAGCCGCACATCTGTACCATAGACGTCTACATGGTCATGGTCAAATGTGAGTTTAATAAGAGAACACTGCACCTGTATGCACAATGTCATGCTCGATGTGGATAAATTGACTTCCTCTCTTAAGGTTGGATGATTGATGAAAACATAAGGCCGACCTTCAAAGAGCTGGCCAGTGATTTCACTCGTATGGCAAGAGACCCTCCTCGATTCCTCGTCATCAAGGTGAGACAGTGGACGAGGAAGTGTCCCCAACCTTTACTGAAATAATAATAGTACTGCGAGCCCGACTGATGTGGACATTTGGGGGCTGATGCTGATATTAGGGAGTAAAATGTCTATATTTGTATTCATATTGATATAAAATGTTTATTCTGTCAAATTAAACCATTCAAATCTGAAAACATAAACTCCAAAAGGATATGTCCGTGAAAGGCTCGAACAATAATATTGCAAGTATATTTATCTATATTGTGATGAGTCGAGTTTTAGCATTTTATTTTCACTGAAGAAATAAAACAATATGATGATGATGGATTCTTGCTATACCAAACATATATATTCCTTTTTGACTGAACATGGCGTGTAAGCGGTGGCCCCACAATGCTTCACATTTAACGGTATCTTATATAGACGGAAGGAGGAGAAGCGGCCTCGTCAGAGATCCATCGCAGAGAATCAGAGCGAGGGCTTCTGGATGCAGATTTGGAAGACCACGATGAGGCGGGATTGGAGGACGGTCTGGCCACGCCTCCTCTTCAGCACTCTCCATCTTGGAGTCTGTCCCGTTCGCGGATTAATTCTTACAGGGTAATGAAATACACATCTCTGGTTTGATAGATGAATAAACACGAGACAGATAAAACAGTGCATAAATCTGATTTTGTTTGCTGGTTTAAAGAGTGGAGCGTCTCAGGCCGGACCTATTGGATACCTGCCAATGACGCCCAGCCCTGTGGACAGCTTCCGCCAGGTGTGACAGACTCACACACACCTAAACACACACACACACACACACACACACACACGTGCATGCAAACACACATATTCCCACCTGTTGAGACTAATGTTAGCTGATTCTTGCATTGCACAGGATTTGGCTGCAACACTGACATCAACCTTTTGGGGTGAATATCCCTTTAAGAATCAGCCCTGTCAATATATTAGCTCAGGAAGTGAGACCCCATGTCAAGATTGATTTCTGTGAGTTGTCTCTAAGTCTGTGCTTCTGTGTCTCAGCTGTGGTTCCAGAGGTCTCGGCTGAGCTCCGTGCGGACGCTGCCTGACAGGTCAGAGGTCAGGGAGAGCGGCAGAGAGGCCGAGCAGCGTGAGGAAGGTTTGCACAACGGGGGTCTTCAGAGGGCCCGGTTTGGCTCGGAGAGGGGACATCCTCGTATATCCATCGGCCGGCACAGGAAGCTTTCAACAGCGTCAAGTCCGTCCTCATACAAGGTGTGGACGGCGGAGGAGGAGGAAGAGTTGGACCACTTCGGCTACATCCTGCCTGGCTCACCTGGCACGCCAGAGAGAGGTAAACGTTTATCACTAAAACGAGAGCAAGCTGACTTGTCCTATTACTTGCTTGATTGTAAAAACAACATTTCTGAATCTATTGTACATGTAATCAAGGTTTCCTCTTCCTTCTGCACATTTTGTCTCGGCTTACAGTGCCTCGATTCTCTCATTCTGGCCGAAGAAACTTGAAACTGAAGAATAATCTGTCTCTCGTGGTGATAAATCCTTCCCAGGAGTATGAAATCATGAGCAAAGAGTCTCCTCCTTGTTTAACCAGAGTGGCCTCCTCTCAGACAGCTTCCCCTTCAGAGGCGCTCGGCAGCAAAACCTCACCTTTGCCTTCTCGGACCCTCATGGCTTCGTTATCTGCAGAGCACACAGCAGACGTGGAAACACTGACACCATTAACAGCTGTGAGGCGGAAGCACGGAGATGAGGGTTGTGAGGGAACTGTAGCTGAGCAAAGGGACTCCACAGAGAGAAATCTGCTATGTGGAGATGCTGAGAGAGGGACCAGAGCTGCAGAGGACCAAGATGAGGCCGCTCGAGCGAGAGGCAGGTACGAATACATGGATATCAGGCGCTCTGACTCCACAGAGGGAGAGGATTCAGCCTGTGAGAGACGTGGGAGTCAGACATCTGCAGAGAAGGCCGCAGTGACACAGGAAACCCACCAAACTGTGGAGGTGTTGAAAACAGAGCACGAAGAGGAAGAGGAAGAGGAGAGGTGCCACGACACAAACATACAACCCCCGCATCAGGAGAATCTGAGCGGTGCGGTGGTGCCCACGCCAGATGCGCTCACAGCTGGAGGAGAAGAGGAGGAGGAGTACGAGGAGATGACCACATTTGGAGTGGTGCCCAGAGGGTGGGAGCAGGCGGACTACCAGAACCTCCCAACGAAGGGGAGAGCTGTTTCTGAGGAGGTGGGCGGTGGCAGGTGTGCAGGGATCGGGGGATACATCAAGGTGTGCGCCGGCATGGGGGATCCTGGCAGCAACACTTCCTTTGACAACCCAGACTACTGGCACAGCAGACTGTTCCTCAAACCAGATGCTGTACGCACCTAATACCGTGAACTGCAGAAACGCTCAGTTAAATCCATGTCATGAATCTTTGTACCTTTGTAATATTTTACTGCCTTTTTTTATCTGAGTCCCACATCCAAGAGGATATAAATAAAAATACTAAATGTATTCTCATTTCACAGTTTTATGGTGCAGTGAATAAATGTGTATGAACTGTGAACTGGTACAAAATAAGAATGTAAGGTTTTTATAGGCCAACGTCATGTGCTTCAATGTTACAAGTTGTATCGGTAAGATTTATGATGAATACAATTATTTTTGCAAGTATCCAGACATTTGTGTTATTGAGTTGTGTAGAGCAGACTTTTACATTTTCTTACAATGTGTTTCAAATGAATAAAACAATGAACCATCACCTTGTCTTGAAAGTGCTCATTCACTCGTTTATTTTATTAGAAATAAGTTTTGTTCCGCCGTAAATCATTGAAGAACACAAACCAACACAATGCGTTTCTCCAGCTTGAATTCATTGAACGTGACACGGAACAGAAGCCGCAGAAAACGAGATGGAGGCACGTGAACGCATCAGTGACGCACTCGACTACGACTCGGTAATAGGGAGAATCAAAGCTGATGAGAGAAGCGAGAGGAACTACTGCGTCGTTTTTCCGTTTTCGTTCAAATCCACTTTACATTCTACTGTTGGGTTCACTACAGCATTACTACACAAGAAAACTATTCATGTGAACATAATTATTATCCTGTCTTTGATCTGTTTATGCATCTGTCTCGTTTATTTTATCTGCCAAACATTTGTGATTGTTAACAAATAGGATAAAGACAGGTGGCAAACATTAGCAGCCCTATTTATTTCAGACTGTCCAAATCCCTTATTCGTGGTGACAGTCGCAGTGGTGGAAGGAGGCTTCTTATATCCTAGCAATTTGAAAATGACATAACTATTACTCATTTCTCATCTATGCAATTTATATTGTTATATTTCTGCAGCAATGTTTTATGTTCAAACTGTGTTTCATTGTTTACCTTAAATTTCTCTGTTTTTGTTTGTGTTTTGAAAGGCGCTAATATAAATAAAGTGTATTATCATCCTTTGAGGGTCAAGGTGGAGTTGGAGCTTTTATTATTAATAGTGTTATTAGTAGTAGTAGAAGTAGTAGTAGTAGTAGTGGTAGTAGTAGTAGTATTCATACATTCGTACATGATCTATACCGCTTATACTTTAAGCTTCACAGGGTGGCATTATTATTTGAAGCGGTAATAGAAGCTGTTGTAGTAGTAATAGTAGTAGTAGTAGCAGTAGTAGTAGTAGAAGTATGCATTCATCTATCCATTATCTATTGCAATCATCTTTAGGGGTGCACAGGGGTGCACAGGGGGGGCATCATTATTATTATTACTTTGTTGTTATTGTTATTCTTTTTGATGGAGAAAATGATGGGAGTTGGCTGCAGCCCTGCCCTCACCGTCCACGTGCAGGCAGGGAGCCATCTTGCGCTGGCCGCGTGTCTCGGGCAGCGGGCGGGCTCTCGGGCTCTAGGGCTGCCGGTAGTAGAAGTGGTTCGCGGCGGCGCGGAGAGCAGCGTGGTCCATCCTGTGACTGACTGACACCCGCCGGGGAGCGAAGAAAAAAAAGTTACTCTGAGCTCTCGCACTCACTGCCAACATGTCTGGAGACGACGACACGCAGGAGCAGACCATCGCCGATGACCTGGTGGTCACCAAGTACAAGATGGGCGCGGAGATCGCGAACCGTAAGTGGAACGAGCCGTTTTCCCCCGCGAGCGTCCGTAAGAGCGGAGGATCCTGCTCACGTTAGCTAGCTGTGGCAGCTAGTACCCAGCAGCGAGTGTGCCATGTGCCGCTGCCAGCAGCGGCCATATGTCAAAGCAGAACGCGGGCCTTCGCTTAAAACTAATACAACCACGGGCTCTTCTCCATAACAAAGAAGAACCTCAATTTTCAGTAGTCCGTGTTTGTTTCATATGTCGTAGCTGTCACATTAGCTCGGCGGGCTAGGTGGCTATGTGGCTCAGCTACACACCTAGCAGGCGGTAGCTAGCCGTAGGAGCTAACGCGAGAGATAACAATGACAAGTACAAAATGGAATGATAGAACGCGGCTGTTCCGAACAACGTGTCCCACATTTACTGCTAATTCAAATCCCCGCTGATGTAATCGTCATGTACGCGACGTGCCCGACGAGCTGGTTGTAATGTAAAGGCTCAATAAGCAGGAGGCAGTCAACTACTATGTTCAATAACGTCCATTTATGTCCCGCTTAAAAGAATTAAACTAAAGCACAGTCATTTTATCATCCCCGCCATGAGTCTTGAACGTGACACGCAGTTATGTCTGGGGGTCGAAGGCAGTGTGCGACCTAATGTCTCCATTGTGAGGCCACATGCACTCAGTGACATGTCCTGATAACGGAAGTAAGGCATGAACAGTCTTGGGTTGGCACCTGTGCGTCTTCATATTTTTTTTATAACTTCTGCAAAAATAATTCCCAGATGCACTCTCTTATTGTCGAGTGAACAAACGAAGCAAACAATTCCGTTCACACGTTTCACTCACACCTGTTCAGAACAGTCTTTGTCTGCCTGTCTGGAGACGAACAGCCGTGCCTCCTGCCATGTTGAGGTTCCATACGTTCAGTTAAAACCAAAACATATTTAGCTGAATCATGATATAATATAAATACTAATTGTTGATTTGGGGTGAACTGGTTTTAGTGTTTTTTCGGGGGATCAGTTCATCAACTATTTAATTAAAAGGTTCCTCAGAATATCCAAGTATAATACGTAGGTTCTATGATGTGTGACTAATTCATCACATTCACCTCATAATATATTAGAGCACAAGGTTGCTGGACATCCACGACTACATAGATTAGAAAATAATGAATTTTCAAAGCAGCAAATTTTAATATCTGAGAAGCTGCAACTTAACATTCTTGGACCGTTAGTTTGAAAATGACTGAAACTGAGTGTTATAGTTATTTTCTTTTGATTAATATTAATACGGTTCAAAATGTCATTTTTCAGTGTCCGGTCATTTTTCCCTCTTTGCAGTTGCTTGTACTCCCTCTAGGTTATTTAGATGCCCACCTGCTCAATAGACTATTTGTTCTATTATGTTGTTGTCGTGTACCGTAGCTTATCACAGCTGCTTTCCGAAGACACCTATCTTACTAGTAGTATTATGCAACTTCCGGCTGATTGACAGCTGTCAGACATTCTGTTGAATGTTTATTCCGCTGAATCAAATGATTAACTGTAATTTGGTTTCAGCGATCATAAGTCAATAGGCCTTGAACTAGGGCTGTGCAACATGTCAATATATATTTTGTTATCATTCTGTTTATTTCTTTGTCACAACTCGCTCTTTACAGCAATATTTCTCATTATTTGGATAATACTTTGCGTTCTTCCAAACAGCTCGGATACGTAGGAAATGTGCGCTAAGGCAACACAAACAAACACGGGAGATAACGTGACACAGAGTGGGGGTAATACCGAACAGGAGAGAGACTCTGAAGAGCAACAAACCATGAGATGCGTGTTGTACTCTGAAGAAGTGCTACTTCCGTCATATGGCAGACTCCGACACCACCAGCCACTCTTACCACCTACAAAAGAATCATGTCAAGTAGAATAGCATGAGTCAAACAGACACAGAAGTACAGTCGACTGCTTGAAAGAAACCCCAAACTCAGACATTGCTCAAAGCTTTTGCCCACAGCAAAGAATAATGAAGAGGGAATAAGATAAGAGCTGCTGTTCCAGCTTAACAGGTCTCGCTATATATAAGTTACATTATCAATTCTTTCCATGCACAGTAGTGATGATCTGTTAATTTAATCAGAAATGTACTTTAGTAGTAGGGCTGGGAATCTCTAGGCTCCACACACAATTTGTGCTTTAAAAAAACATTTAAGAATATTCCCCAAAAAAAATCTGCTTTTCAATTTAACATTCAGTCAGTTTAGCCTCATGTGCGCCACCTGAAGGCTTTACTTTATCAGGGTGGCCCCCCCCTGCCCCTTGGCAGCATCGAGGCAAATTACTCTACTGGTCAACAAGAGATTCTGCTCCTCTGCTCTTTTCTAATCACTCCCACTTTGAGCTGATCTTTAAAAAAACAGCTGAATTCATATTTATGTTCCTCAAAAAAACTGTGCGTCGCTTCTTCACATGAAGTTTACAAATATCCTAGCATTGTCATAATCTGCAGGAAGAACTAATCTGTTGTCTGCAGCTCGCAAAAACTGATCACATTCATTTAGTTTTTAATTGACGGTGCCTGATCATGAATCCAGATCATTCCGGTCACTTTATCCCTGTGTGTAGTAGATAAACTACGTGCACACCGGTTTAATTATGTGCCTCATAAACTCTATAGCTAATCAACAAACTACATACTGTCCAGGTCCTAAGAACTTGTGATTAGTGTCTTTGTTTTATTGTAAAAGTGTAAAGTTCACATAGGTCAGCAGGAGAGTGGAGGGAGGACATCGCTTAAATAAATTGTCGCTGAAAACTTGAATCGTTATGTTCTGTCTCTGCATCGATGCAGAATCGTCCACGTCTGCATCGTGATGCATCGACAAACGATTTATTTTCCCACCTCTACTTAGTAGTGCTTAAATGATTTAATAACTAGTTGAGTATACAATCAAGAGAAAGTTAAAAGGTGTGATTTGGACAAAACAAAGAACTTAAGGATCACATCTGGTTTATATTTTTTTAACCACGTGATTAATGAGCTGACCCCGAAAAACACTGAATGGATTAATTGATAAAGAAAGTAATCATTAGTTGCAGCCTTAACTGTATACACTTTGGTATGCCTTCTTAACATAAGGCTCCATTTCTTATCTCCCGTCCTGCAGAGGCTCTTAAGACGGTAGTTACGGCAGCTACGGCTGGAGTCTCCATACTCAGCTTGTGTGAAAAGGGCGACGCCTTCATCATGACAGAGACTGGAAAAATCTTCAAGAAGGAGAAGGACATGAAGAAAGGTGAGTCTTCTGTTGCATTTCATGAGTTGTTTCCAATGTCTGACTCAGCACCTCCCTCATTCACCCTCTCAATTCTTTCACAGGTATTGCTTTTCCTACTTGTGTGTCGGTGAACAACTGCGTATGCCATTGCTCCCCTCTGAAGAGCGACGCTGACGTCATACTGAAGGACGGGGACCTTGTCAAGATGTAGGCTGCTCAGTTCATACCTGTCGACCCTGTGAATCAGATGAATTTTAGTATTACATTTTATATGCAGTGCACACTCACGTTTTCTTGTTCTTGTGTGCAGTGATCTGGGTGTGCATGTCGATGGCTTCATCTCAAATGTGGCGCACAGCTTTGTTGTGGGAGTGACCAAGGTATGTCATCAGTGTCGGATTAAATGACCCTGCAACACGTAGTGATTTATTCTCGACAGGCACGAGCTGTGATTTACTTGACAACCACTGATAGTCGCACCATCGATGGCTCATGACACTCTTGTTCTTTGACTCCTGTGTTACTTCAGGACAACCCACTCACAGGAAAGAAGGCTGATGTCCTCAAAGCAGCTCACCTCTGTGCTGAGGCTGCCCTGCGTCTTGTCAAGCCAGGAAACCAGGTAAAACTCCTTCCATGTCGAGATATTCTGATTCCATTTTTCCCTTCTCCATACCACAACCTAGACTTTGAATATTGGCTGATACAGAGTTTCAAATACACACAGAAAATGAATAACATAGAAACTCTTTTAATATCTAGTTTGACAGTCATAACTGAAAAAGAACCCAACAATTACTTCCTTAATTAGCTCAAAAGTCTAGGATGTGGTGCACAGACTTTTCCAGTATGAAATGTTGCCAATTAACCCACATTTTAGCTAGCTTTTGCTAATGCTACACTACCGGTAATCAGTTCTTTGCTCCTCTAAAACAATACTTTGTTTTGGAGCGGCGAAAAAGAAAATGATGAAACCTCAAATTATATATACTTGAAAGAGCTGTATACTTAATATATACTTGCAAATATATTTGTAAGGGAAGGTATTGGATCAGTACAATGAGATTTTGTCTAATCGCCATTGCCCAACACAACATTTTCAACTGTATCAGAGGCCTTTCCAATGCGACCACTGCTCATATTCAAATATATTGTATCATATAATCATAACCACGTATCTTCTATTAGAACTCACAGGTCACAGATGCCTGGAACAAGATTGCAAAGTCTTTCAAGTGCTCTCCTATTGAAGGTGGGTGTTTGCAACCACATGTTACCTTCGAGCTCAGTGACTTCAATGGTTTATATTTGCTAAACGTAATTGGACCTGCCTAACTCAGTTGATTCCTTTACTATATCCAGGCATGCTGTCCCATCAGCTCAAACAACACGTGATCGATGGGGAGAAAACTATCATCCAAAACCCAACGGACCAGCAAAGGTCAGTCACTCCGGCGTCCCTCAGCAAGAGCTTATTATTACTGACCTAATGAGTGTTCTCTTTAACCAGTGAATGCACTTTGTTGTTGTAGGAAGGACCATGAGAAGGCCGAGTTTGAGGTGCATGAGGTTTATGCAGTGGATGTGCTCATCAGCACTGGAGAGGGCAAGGTGAGAGGAAATCAGATTCATTTTCTTTTCTGTATAGCTTTGAAAATGGATAGAATATTATATATGTATGTTCTGTTTTGCCCATTAGGCCAAGGATGGAGGCCAGAGGACTACCGTGTACAAACGAGACCCCAACAAGGTGTACGGCTTGAAGATGAAGACATCCAGGACGTTCTTCAGTGAGATGGAGAGACGCTTCGATACGATGCCTTTCACTCTGAGGTTGTTTCTTTCATCCTAAGATTTTAACTTTTTCATTTTGTTTTCAAAATAACATTGTGCAACGATTACATCTGTAAACTAACTTCTCTTTTCTTCTTTGTCTCAGAGCATTTGAGGATGAGGGCAAGGCCAGGCTGGGCGTGGTGGAGTGTGCCAAGCATGAGCTGATGCAGCCATTCAATGTGCTGCATGAGAAAGAGGGTGAGTGCTTAAATGAACAGGTTTTATTTATGAATTTGATTCTTTCCTTTTCTAGAAGATGAAAGTGTTCAAGAAAAATAGATTGGTACAGGTGGTACTTATAAGATTGCACAATGATGAGAATAAAACATATTCATTATAAAAACCTATTACACCTGCAAGAGAGGAAGGAAGCCTGATGGCTTATCTAGGTCCTCTACTTATTTAAAAAAAATAACAGAACAAACTAGAATTCAGTAGAGTGCTTGCTTCTGCCAAGGCCAACAGTCCACTTAAATTCAATCAATCATAGAGATCATTCCCCATTAATATGTCTCTTTTTTTTTTTTTCATCCATGAGTAATGCAATGTTAAAAATAATTCTTGTCAGTAATTCCTGGATACTCCCATCTGGTCCACATTTTAATTGATTCTGTCTTTGCCCTTGTACCATGCTTTAAACAAGTTTCATGTAAATCTCTTGTGTCTCGGACAGCGGACAATAATGAAAATCTCCTTGACAGAGACATTTACCTACCTAACGAGTAGCTCAAACAATAAGGATTTTATTTTTGTTCCCCTCAATATAATCTTTTAAGCATTAAAACTCGGCAGTGACATCACCTCACTGTTGCCATCTCTTTTAATCCTGGCACTCACCCTTATATCTGAGACATTTGTCTAAATTGTACAAAGAACAGCTGTTTAATGCAACTTTCATCGTGTGTGTTCAGGTGAAGTTGTCGCCCAGTTCAAGTTCACCGTGCTGCTCATGGCAAATGGACCTCTGCGAATCACCAACAGTCTCTTTGACCCAGACCTTTACAAGTCTGAGCTCGAGGTGGAGGACCCGGAGCTGAAGGTGAAGTGTTTTTAATGAATATATTGGCATTTTCTCTTCTACTTGAAAAGAAAATATTAGACCAATGGAGCTGTTTTTGCATTTTGATGTACCCCATGTGGTCATTGCAATAATTGTTTGTTGTTTTCTCCCATAAAGGCTTTGCTTCAAAGTTCGGCCAGCCGCAAGACCCAGAAGAAGAAGAAGAAGAAGGTGGGATACGACAGTGTGTTTCATGGAACAAACAAGAATACGATTCCAAATGTATCCACTAACTTCAGTCTTTTCTTCTACTTATAGGCATCAAAGACCGTTGAGAGTGCGACAGGACAGGCGATGGAGACCGAAGCTGCAGAATAGATTCTCTCTCCAAGAAATTCTGACAGACCTCTGATGACCCAAAGAACAGACGTCACAAATCCTTCTGTCCCAGCTGTCCGAGGCACTTGCTGGTGTAGCCGCTGTGAATACCTCTGAATCTAACTGATGTCAGACTGGGATGATGCTGCTCCTAAATTGTCACTCCACCTAAAACACACACACATGACCCTAGTAAATCTCATTGTCCTTGAGACAGCCTTTTGTCTTGATAGTGAACACAGCTCTGCTGCAAGGGCATTTACTCACTGGAACATTCACCCATTCGACTGATCTTGAGCCGTTTTTCCACATTAACTGTAGTGAAAGATATGGAGAATAAAATGAGTTTGACAGAGCGGCCAAGGATGATGAATGCACAACATCGTGTCGGCGTCTTTGTGTGGCATTTGGATATCTTCCTTGAGGTCATAAACCTGAAGTTATTGGTGATAACTTGTCACAGAAAGAAATTTACCACCAGACTTAAACCCTGATTTTCTGACACACACACACAATTTATCATTAATTCAACATTATTGTTCAGTGCAGCCGAATTACCCCATTTGTACTGCACCGGCTTAAGCCTAGTCACTGTGTATACTTCTAGGCATCTGCTGTAGTTTACTAATAATAATTTCTTAATCTTATTTTACATTCTACCGGTTAGTAAAATAAGAATGATCCTTTCTCATTTGTGGATGGTCTAACTTCTGCCAAGGGTTCAGCATTCAGTCTTCTGGTGCCACCATTGAGTCTGACAGTCTGTGTTTACATAAGAATTCCATACCTGTTAAATATATGGATACTTTTGTAAAACAAATCCCACTTTCAGAGACTATTTTTGGAAACATTAAAAAGCCACCTGACATCATTTGTGTCTCTGTTTTTTTGTTTGTGTATGTTCATTTGATTATTTATCAGGATTTTGAGCATGAATGAATCACCATTCTCAAGTTGCTTTCCTCTCATTTAGCAAATTAAAATCAGGGCTCGTAAACAGAACACCAGACACCTTGTTAAAAGACCACCTTAAGAGAATGCAAACTTAGTTTCAACAAACATGTCCATATTTGACATCAGTAGTTGCTTGGCAGAGGGGCTTGTGTCCTGGATTTGACCTGATGTCCCCCTAACCATGTCTATTCACCCTCTATAAAGAACAACACAGGAACTGGTTAACGGACAACTGGCCCGCTGCAGGGTGTCCCGGAAGAACTTCATTTGAGACATCAGGTTTGCCATCCAAGGGACTTTATTGAATGTTAGAGGACCAGTTGAGGTGGAAATGATTCTGCAATAACAATAAATAATACAGAATGTACCTTATCAGTATTCATTTACAATCATGAGGGCCGAAGTATGTATATATTATTCCAAGGGAAATGCATGCGTACTGTGCATATAACATTTACAGAAACAGGGTTCCCACGGTACATGGAAAACATGGAATTTATTTTTTCATTTTCCAGGTTTGGAAAAGTCATGGAAACTGAGCAAAGGTGAACACTTACATGGAAATTGAAAGTTATCCTGGAAAATGTTATCGATGTGTAAAATAGTAATATAATTAAAATATTGAGCACAGAATTAAGATGAATTTATTAAAACCCTTTACATGTGAACAGCTTTTCACTGTAGATAGAAATGGATGATCCCATGTTGTAGAACATGCTCTTGGCATCCTATCTGGTATATTTGATGTTGGAATTCGATGCAGGAAACCTGGTGATATGGACTTTAAAAGTATAGTTTCGGATTGGTGGACTTCGGGAATAATAACCGAGAAACATTACTCGCAATCTCAATAGAAGGGTCAAATACATGCATTTCCAGCCAACACGGGAGCCTTGACATCTACAGTGAAACTTCTTATGCAAGTTTATCCTCAAAATGTAAGTAGCTGTGTTTTAACTGTGTGATAAACCTGGGTTTATCAACGTTAGTTAGTAACCTGTGCAATCTTCCTAACTAGCTAACTGCAACTTGCTAGCTAGCAGCTTACACTATAATTGTTTAGGTAATTTTTACCTTGCTTTTAAAATACTAGAACTATGTTTGATCCCCATCTGTATTTCACTCATTGACTTTTCCTAAAACCGTGTTATTCACCACATTTAGGGGAGCTTGTTTTGAATTTGGATTCATTAATGATGGTTAGCAAGCACATGCAGTGCAATCTTCGTAGTTGGTATTGGTAGTTAGCTTGCATTGCTAGCTAACTACCAATACATTTTCACATTAAGCTGTGACATTACTTCTATACTAGTTGACATGACCAGTCTAGTCTTGATACATTTTTTAACATTCAATCTTATATCTACTTTTAGCTATTTTGTGATTTTTCTTTTTTTTCTTTAAAAAAAACGATACTACTAAATAGGAACATTTGGGGTGAGAAAGCTTCAGGGGCCTATAGATCATCACTTAATATGGTACCTGGAAAACCAGGAGGTAGCATGGAATTTTTTTTCAAGGCAAGCGTGGGAACCCTGTAGTGGAATCTGTTTAACTAGAAAATAATCAATAGCAGGTAATCAAGAATGATTCAATTGTGTTCAGAAAATCTTGTTATATAATCGGTAGAATGAGATTTGGCATTTAAGAGGCAACAGGAGGCAATCGTTCATTAACTCAGTAATTAAATATAAGAAGTTGAACAAAGTTTGCTTTTATTCGTGCCAATTTTTTTTGCACGTAAAAGATTTGACACATTTCTTGGATCAGCATCATCATCCTGTTGATAATTGGCATTGAGGTGTTACAAGAGTTATCTATCAGGTATTCAAGTACTCTCATCATTACTAATCTGATTATTTATTGCTGGAGAAAGAAAATGCTTTTTTGACATAAAAAATCTATTTAAACAATAGATAATCAAAAACAGTTGGCCTCTAATTGTTTGCTAATTGACTGATGGAGTTAAACTTTCAGATTTTAATTATTGTGCGTAAAGTTTGACAAATACTGTCAGTATGTGAGTTAACAAGTTGTGTAACCTTGTGCTGAACGTATTTAAGAGAAAATTAAGTGACACCAGTTCAAAAAAATCAACTATACAGAATCTAATGGTTAAACCTTCTCAAATGCAAACATTTCCAAAAAAAGAAGTCTAAGTGAGTAGAAGCGGTAGATGTGAGACGGGAAATGATTCAGGGGTGAGAGGATGTGTTGAGTGTGACTCAGTGTTTCTTGTGTGTTTCTCAGGTACACGCGGCTGTGGGACACGCTGCACTGGGACTCTACCGCCTCGTACCTGAAGCCCAACAGCCTATCAGCGAACACGGAGCCCAGACCTCATGGTCTCCACGTCCAAGTCAACAGCACAGTGGCTGTTGCGGCTTATGACGATGGTGTGTGTGTGTGTGTGTGTGTGTGTGTGTGTGTGTGTGTGTGTGTGTGTGTGTGTGTGTGTGTGTGTGTGTGTGTGTGTGTGTGTGTGTGTGTGTGTGTGTGTGTGTGTGTGTGTGTGTGTGTGTGTTGCCCCGAAGTGCAAATCAAAAAATACAACGGCATTAACTTTGAACAGAAAAGGTCTCAAATGTATTTCCCTGTCCTCTGCTCAGGCTGTGTGGACCTGTGGAGCACGGAGACAGGCGGGGAGCCCATCCACCACTACCAGAGCCCAGGGAGGATCCAGGCTCTGGCCCTGAGCCCCGACAGCCCCGTGCTGGGCTCCGCGGCCGGGCCTGATGTTCGGCTCGACTGCGCAGACGATCGCGGCTACTGGAGGACAATCTGCCGGACCCGGCTCCCGAACACTGTGAGTCACACAGATGAATTCCTCATGCGGCTGAATAAATCCTTACTGATGTGTTATTATTTTAATTAATAGGTTGTGATTCACACGATTTCTTTTCGTGACTTTCATCTGGAAATGTCTCGGTTTATGTGAGAAATAATAAAGGAAGCATTGCTGGAGGGATGTTGTTGGAATGTTAAAATTATTAAATATTTATTTTACCAGAGCTGACTTGTTATTTTTAGTTAAACATAAAGATTTTCTGCTTGTCTGGATAAAAATAAAAAAACATATTTATTTAATAGTAAATTCAATATTTACTATTCCCCTCGGGATTGTGGAAATTGTGAAAACAGTGGCAGTTACTATTAATTGTTTAAAATTTTGCAAATATCTGATTTGACTTCTGGTCATGCCATATATGTGTGAAATTGTCGTTTGAGAGCTCAATATGTGTTACTGCAGCATGATAGATGTAAACCGTTTGTCCATTGTGTGTGTGGCAGGTAGACAGCCTGGTCATGGTGCCAGGCCGGGTACACCAGAGCCCGCTGGCTGCTCTGGCAGCAGGAGACTCTGTGCACCTGCTCGACCCACGAGACGAAAAGCCACGGACGCTCCACTCGGTCTATGGACATCCTGTCACGTGCCTGGATGCCTCCGACTCCCATGTTGCTCTCGGTGTGAAGCGCTCAGGCTGGACAATGCACGACGGAGGCAACAAGGTAAGTTCAATATGTGGAAGTAGGGAGATATTGATTTATTGATTGCTTGTTCTTGCACAATGTGCTACAACATTTTAACTATTTTAAACTTTGCAACAGAAATAGTCTGTCAGTGCCTACAATGGTCTTTTTGCTTATATTGATGTTACCTTCAAATTCTTCATGATTCTATAATCTGTACAACCCAAGCAACAACGTAATAGTCAGTAAATACTGAAATTGATTGGTGAATTTGAAATATACAGTTTGTTTGATAACAATTTGCCTAAAAGCACATACTCAGATTGTCGTTGCTGGTAGCAATAACACAAATTCAATACATTCAACACTTGTAAGTATTTTATTAACCAAATGGAAACTTGTAATATAGATTTTAATAATACATTTTAAAATCATAGATCCAGTTGACCAGTGTGCAGGTATTAGTAACAATCCGAGATCTTCTTCAGCTGTTTGACCCTCACAGTCTCTGAGCACATGGGACACACACCCTCCGTCTTCAACAACAGAGTGAACTCCGAGTAGAGAGCAGGGAATTCACAGTGAGGACACTCTGACCAGTCTTCCTTCAGCATGTGGCGACCCGTGGCGATGCAATAGGGCACGTTGTTCTTGCAGGAATAACACTGCAGCTCGTTCTGTGGGAGCTTGCAGCCACAGAACGGACATGGAGTCTTTTCCTCCTCCAGATCTTTACCGGGACGTCGAGCAAACCACTCAATCGTCCTCCGGTACTTCTTTTCGATCTCGTCTCGGTACTCTGGTCTCATCAGCACGGCTGCAAGCCTATAGGCCGAGTCTCTCAACCCGGAGCGGTGACACTCTATGACTGCTCCCGTCAGAATGGGAACAACATGTTTAGGAAACCGGTTGATGTAGTTGGAGAGTCGGATGAGCATGTGGCCTGCTTTAAGGTGTTCTCCTCTGTCCCTATGCAGCTTCGCAAGTTTGTAGGAGTGATAGATCATCAGATTGGTGGTCATGTCCGTAGGGATCTTAGCCTTCTGGGCCCTCAGCTCCGTGTACATGCTGAACAGCACTTTATGGGCGTTACAGTAGTGCCCTGCACACTGCTCCTCTCTGGCGATGATGATGGCGGTTCGAGCAGCCTCCTTGTGCCGCTGCAACACCATGTAGAGACGGAAGAGGTACTTGGCATCCTTGGGAGTGCCGTCACTCTCCCCCATCAGGTAATCTATCAGCTGATTGGTCATAGAGCTGTCTTTGGCCTGAAGCACCGTCTCAATGGCCATCTCCACTGCCAGGTTGTCGTCAGTGTTGGAACACTTCAGGAAGTTTATCAGGGCTCTGCTGTACTGTCCACACTTCTGGAAGAACTTTCCAGCCTGCAGATGTTTCTCCCCTCCTTCAAAGTAGAAAGCGATGCCCTGGTAATCCTCCTGTGTCCCCTCAGAGCCGATGATGTCAGCATAGACCTCCATCTTTCCGCGCTGCGCTGCCAGCTGGAAGGCGTTATCTTTGTACTTGCACAGAACCAGGAAATGGATGGCTGAGCTGTCGTCATTCAACCGTATGAAGAACCTGGTGACCATTTTTACTCGATCAATGCTCGGCGTCTCCATGACGATGCGCACAGCGTCCTCAGGGTTGTTCAGGTGGTCCAGCAGAACTCGGATCACGTTGTCCCAGTCCTTCGCGCTCTCATAGGCCCGGGCTGCGTCCTCGTACTTTCCATCCGCCTCTTTGGCCTTGGCATATTGCAAGTGGATCTCGGGAGAGGAAACCTGTGGCAGCAGGTCTCCCACCTTCAACCAGTTCTCGCAACGAATGTAGAGCGACGCAGCCTTATCATAATATTGGCCTTTCTCATAGAGCTGAGCAGCTTCAGCGAATTTGTTCATGCTCTCCAGTATGGCTCCACATACTTTCTTGAGCACACTGCTCGGGTGCCGAATAGCCTGTGCGGCTCCTTTCTTGATGTCACCCATTCTGATGGACATCCTGGCTATACCTGCTTGACACGCCTCGTCGTGCTCCTGGAATTTTTTATTGCGGGTCATGCCTCTTTTATAGTGAGCCAGTGCGTTCACATAGTCTCCAATTAACTCAAAGTGGACAGCATATTCTTTTGATACAAAAGGGATCTGATCTTTTGCTAGCCTCTCCGCTAACATAAGAGCGCTCTCCCAGTGCAGCAGGTCTCTCCTCATCTCCAGGGCAGCGACTGGGCAGTTTGAGGACAGGTAGAGGTTCTGAGCTTGATTGTAGTCTTCTAGGACCTTGGCCAAATGTCCTGCCAGCAGATTCATGTCCACTGTACCCTGGATAGCCTGCAGGGACAAGACCATGTCCATGTTCCCACTATTGTGGTAGACCTCGATGGCCAGATCGACCTCTATGTGGAGCAGGCACGTTTTGCCTAACTCTGCCCAGTCTGCATCACTGCCTGCGGACTTGCACAGATCCCAGGCTTCGTGGAACCTCTTCAGCATGAGAGCTTGTGTGAGCTGCTTGCTGAACTCAGGCGGCGAATCTGTGGATGTGTTGGGTGAGTGCCTGAGGAATGAGTGTGTGCTCAGAGCCACTTCACTGGTCTTCCCACTTGCTGTCTGACAAGTCAGAGCCCCGTTGTACATTAGCAAAGGCTTCTGGGAAAACAGGAGCGTGGTGCTTCCCACCAGAACCACTCTGGAACCGTATATGGTGGTTTCATGCAGGGCGTAGGTGTAGACCTTGTCTTTGTCATAAGCTACAAACTCTCCTCTGTCAGCATGCCAGTTGTCCCACAGCACTCCTGTAATGGTGGGAGAGAAGTTGGGGAGCTCGATGCAGGGGTCCTTGGTATTTTTAGGGGAGAGCAGGAAGCCGTTGTTCTTGTCATCGATGATGACCAGCCGAGTGCCAGCTGGATCAGGGAACACTTTCCTCACGCCGACTGAATGGCTGTAGATGCTCACAGTCCTCAAGTCCTCCACCAGGACACACACTACTTTACCTGAATCAGTGCCGTAGTACAGGTAGTCAGCAGTGAGGGCGTGGCAAAGGATCTGACCATTCCTGTCATCATCAGGAAACGACTTCATCTGTTTCTTCACCTCATGGCCTTCGATCAGGTGCAGCTGCACCTTTCCCTCGAAGAGCGCTGCTGCGTAGTTGGAGTTCAGGCACATACTGGCTATCGTCCCCAAACACTTAAAGTCCTTAAGCTTCTTAAAACCAGGTTCATTTTCTACAAGTGCGTAGAACCAGGCTCTCTTGTTCATCCCCACCGCCACATGATACGGTCCAACTGCAATGAAAGTGGGCTCGATGTCCACTTCTATGGCCACAGGGGTCTCCCCTTCCACCTGGTTGGAGACAGTGACCTCCAGCGAGGAGGTGAGGTACGCCAGCCGTGTACCAAAGCTGTCACCCAGAATAGGCAGCATGGTTAGGAAACCATGGAGTGTCCCTTTCTGTGTTGAAATAGCCAACAGCTGTCCGTCATCTGTCCAGCTCAGATGGTCCAGACCTTTAGTCTCATCATCAAATCTAACAACATGAGTGTTATCTTTGAGCTCAGACAGGTCGTGGATCATTATGCTGTTGTCCCCACAGGAGGCAGCCTTGTTAAATGATGATGAGATAGCCACACTGTTCAGACTATCTTTATGGTTGTGAGCCGGGTAGAGCTCCTTCCCAATCTCCCTGATGTGAGTGGAAATATTCACCGTGTATCCATTGGAGAATCCAACGAGTATGTTCCCATCACCGTACCAGTGATACGACACGATGTTTCCATAGCGGCGCTGGAAGGTCAGTTCTACCCCGTTCTCAGGATCATTGACGTTGAAAAGCATCAATATCTTCTTTCCCACAGACACACTCACAGTGCTCTCTGCTGGAGAAGACCTTTCATCTGTCTTCATCACAGAGAAGTTGATTTCATTAGGCTCACCGCAAAGGGTTGTCCGTCTGATGGTGTCCCCCTTATGATTGCTAATGCTCAGCGTGTTGTCTTCACTTCCAAGAGCCAGGAGATTCTGAGCACTCCAGCACCCACAGGTGATCTTTTTTGTGTGTTTACCCAGAACAGGGATCTTGCCTGAAGT
This sequence comes from Pleuronectes platessa, assembly GCF_947347685.1. Lineage (NCBI taxonomy): Eukaryota > Metazoa > Chordata > Actinopteri > Pleuronectiformes > Pleuronectidae > Pleuronectes > Pleuronectes platessa. Next base: position 12,704,887 of record NC_070631.1, on the reverse strand, counting down.
TTGCTGATTGTAGATCAACAGGTTTCCTTTGACCGTCCCGACAGCAAACATTGGGCTCGTCTTTGACCACAAGATGAGAGACATCTGATCTCTCATGCCGCTGTTTATCTTGGAAGACTTATTGACTCTCGCATCCCAGAGGAAGATGGACCTGGATCTTAAAGCTATCACAGCCAAAATGTCTCCATCCTTATCCCAGTCCATACCCACACAGCGCCCTGGGAGGTTGAGTTCAGTCCACTTCTGTCCATGTCGATCAAATATTTTCACTGAGTTGTCTTGTCCGGCAACAGCAATGAAATTACCAACGGTTTTCTGCCACTTATAGAGTAGGTTAGAACCCGCCCAGGCTTTGTCAGCAAGAGTAAAAACCTTCTTCATTTCTGAGATCCGGATTCTACTTATGCTGATAAACGGGTGTTGATAAACTGGTATAGTGAGTCAAGTGAGCGATACCTGACTCACTATACCACTTCTCCTTTGATGAACCAACATAAAGGTGCATTTACCTAACAAATCGACCTTTAAGGGGTGTCACCATCATAAGCACATCATAGCATATAAATATTACTCTAGAGTATATTACAAACACTCCTCTTCTCCCCCCCCCCCCCCCCATCAAACTTTATTCATTTAGCACCTTTCAGACAATCATTGCAGTTAAGTGCTTAACAAGCCATTCACAAAATGTTATAAAAGTATTAGTCTGTTCAAAGGCTAATGTACTAATACATTACTAATACATTATAAAATATTACAAAGTAAATGGGAATTAAAAAGTTAAACAAGAAAGAATAAATACTAGTAAGATAGTCAAATGTATCTATAATACACTGATAAAGTATATATAAACTTATATAAACTTTATTACAGGCTCAAGGCCCACCTGATAAAAACAATACACACAATACATACCATGTAGGTGTGAGTGTGTCCCTGAATGTTGTCGCTGTGATGGACAGGCTGTACCCCCCCCCCATGTCAGCTGACCCCTAAAGAATAAGACAGGAACACAGATGTACTGAGTTTCACAGGAGGCTGAAAACAGACGTGTGTTTCTTTTGAAAAAAAGAGACTTGCAGCGTCATTTGAGTTTTAATTGAACTAAAAGCTGCCTCTGGTTCAAACCTTGTGACGATGATTATCTGCTTCATTGTGAACAGCACTCTCATACTATGAAAAAATCATCTAGTGTTTGTGTGTAAATGGAAGTGATGGAGCTGTGTCAAGGCGTCTTTAGAGCAAACTAAACACAAAGAGAACATTTAGTTTAATTTAAAGTTTGGTCTGATCTGTGTTTATAGCAGACAAAGCCACTTTAAATAGCAACAGGTTCACCTAATTACTACAACCCTGAAGTGACCTTTAATAAAGTCTTGTTCCCTGAGCTGCATCTGTTTGTTTCTAATCAGGGTTCCCACGGTACCTGGAAACCATGGAAAACATGGAATTTATTTTTTCATTTTCCAGGTTTGGAAAAGTCATGGAAACTGAGCAAAAGTGAACACTTACATGGAAATTGAAACAGTTATCCTGGAAAATTGTATTGGATGATGTGTAAAATAGTAATAAAATGAAACTATTGAGCACAGAATTAAGATAAGTTTATAAAAACCCTTTACATGTGAACAGCTCTTACTGTAGATAGAAATGGATGATCCCATGTTGTAGAACATGCTCTTGGCATCCTATCTGGTGTATTGGATGTTGGAATTTGATGAGGCAACCTGGTGATATGGACTTTAAAAGTATAGTTTCGGATTGGTGGACTTCGGGAATAATAACCGAAAAACATTACTCGCGATCTCAATAGAAGGGTCAAATACATGCATTTCCCAGCCAACACGGGAGCCTTGACATCTACAGTGAAACTTCTTATGCAAGTTTATCCTCAAATGTAAGAAGCTGTGTTTCAACTGTGTGATAAACCTGGGTTTATCAACGTTAGTTAGTAACCTGTGCAATCTTGCTAGCTAGCAAGCTGCAACTTGCTAGCTTCAGCTTACACTAGAATTGTTGACGTAATTTTTACCTTGCTTTTAAAATACTAGAACTATGTTCGATCCCCATATGTATTTCACTCATTGATTTTTCCTAAAACCGTGTTATTCAACACATTTAGGGGAGTTTGTTTTGAATTTGGATTCATTAATGATGGTTAGCAAGCACATGCAGTGCAATCTTGCTAGCCAACATTCAGCTTGCTAACTAACTAGCTAGTGTTGGCTAGCTTGCGTTGCTAGCTAACTACCAATACATTTTCACATTAGGCTGTGACATTACTTCTATACTAGTTGACATGACCAGTCTAGTCTTGATCAATTTTGTAACATTCATTCTTATATCTACTTTTAGCTATTTTGTGATTTTTCGTTTTTTCTTTAAAAAAAATGATACTACTAAATAGGAACATTTGGGGTGAGACATTTTTGAGGTTGCTGTACTGAGGAACCACAGGGGAACCAGCCTTATGTTTTTCCTTTTAGGTTCATTAGTTTGATTTACAAAAGCTTTTACAGAGTAAGGGTAGGCATATTACCTCTTCTACGTAAGACTCATAATCTCAAATGTGTGATGCATTACAGGAGTGAGTGACAATGACACGCTGTAGATTCAGGATGAGGAAGAGAAGAGGGGAGAAGATGAAAGAGGAGGATACAAGAGTAGAGGATGACAGAGGAAAAGGGAGAAGAGTGGAGAGGAGTTGAGAAGAGTAGGAAGAGAAGACGAGCGGATACGAGAGGGGAGGTGTGGAGAGAAGAGGACAGGATGAGATAGGAGAGGAGTGGAAGAGAGAACAAATATCAATCCCAGTGCTCATGTGTCTCAAAGTTCCCGTTCAATAAGTTGTTGTTCATCTACAGATTGTTGCATTATTTCATGCATTGATATATCAATAAGACATAATCTCTAAGCATTTACAATGTAGACTTGACTGGCACATCTTTTAAATCAAGTTAGTAGTCAGGTGTCCTAGGGGGTTGTGTTTGTGAGGGGAGGGGGGCGCGGAAAGCTTCAGGGGCCTATAGATCATTACTTAATATGGTACCTGGAAAATCAGGAGGTAGCATGGAATTTTTTTTCAAGGCAAGCGTGGGAACCCTGAGAAATTGTTAACCAAAGTTTTAACAAAACAATTACAAAGGCGGCGGTAGAATGAACATCCACATATGAACTGGGGTTTGGCACAAGATGGTGATATGCACCTTTAAAAGTTAGTCACGGGACCTCGGCCTGTCTCTCTAGAGCTTATCACAATCTAAAAGAAAAACAGAAAGAGCTGCACAGGAACCCAGCAGCAAGCAGGGGGCAGCCTCAGGACATCACATGGAAACAAGTAGCAGCAGACTGTGATTCTTGTAAGGCGTCAGAACACAAGGTTGTAAACTACTGGGTTATTCTCTAACAATAGATTTTTAAAGCATAATAAATCATCCAGTATCTAAAATCCCAAAATATAAAAGTAACTTTTAAGTAAGGCTGTCAAATATATGAAGTTAAGTAGAAAGTATTTTCTCTGAAGTGTTTATCAAATGCAGCATAAAATGACAGGACACAACCACACGATAATTTGTCCATCTTCTTGATGTGCTTAGTTTGTTGCAGTAATCGTCAAGCGGTGCGGCCTAGCCGGTAACGTGTTCGGCCACCAACTAGAAAGACCTGGGTGCGATTCCCAGTCTTTCCCATTGTCAAGCTGAACTCTAAAAATTGGCAGGAATTCTCCAATTATTTGCAAAATATCTTACACTATGCAAATTTAAATTAATTAAATATAAAAACAGGAAAAAAAATTATTAATGCGCACCTCCTGCTTCTGCGCAGGAGGTGCGCAATGGCCTTCTGCGCAGGGTGTGCGCGCGCATTTTTTTTTTTTTTTTTACATTAAATCAATTTTTAATTTATATTTTTCTTTTATATTAAATTTTATATTACATTTTTTATATTTAATTTTTCATCATCATCATCATTTCTCCACGCTGGTTCAGGGGTAAATGATTCTGGTCTTCACCGGTGACTGACCTACGCAAGCCTGTAGCCGCCACCCCCCCACAGGAGATTATGTGCTTGTGCTTGTATGTGTGGCTGCGGCGCCACCTGGTTCTTCCCGGCACTACGCTGCCGGTGCGAACAGCCCAAGTATTCTACCTCCGGTGCGTCCCGGGGTTAGAGGATGATGGTGTGACGTTAATGTATTGTTTTACATTGCATGTGTCACATCATGATAAATCAGTCTCCTAAGTCGCCTGTACCAGGAGCCGCCCCTGTCACTGGTTATCTTGGCTCGCTGTCTGGCCGGTAACCAGCCGTCCGGACCGCTCCGTGAAGAAGGAGGAGGAGATGTCTCTTTACTTGGAATGCGGCCACTTTATTTCTCGGATCTACAGCAGGAGCAACACTCGCATCACCTCTAGGTGGTCCGTCACTTCTCCTTACAAACACACTTTTAGCGTCTTTTCCCACAATACCCTGGTGCACTACGTCACACACTACAAACTTCCTTAAAGGGGCAGGCCATACCTGCAGCACAACAGCTCTCGGTCTCATATACAGATGGCAAGAGAAAGCAGAGACGCAGACTCAGCAACTACATCCGAGATCCGATGCACCTTATTATTATCTGAGGGATTTTTACACACTGTCTGATACAGATTCCGACAGTAAAGGCAAGGGGTAGTGATGGATAAGGTTTTCTTTAACAAGTTAAGTCTTTCATTCTCACTTTCCACCTTAAAACTATGAAATGAACTGAACTATGAACTAGTTCAGAATTTAAATGGTGAACTATGAACGTGAACTATTCATACTTGTATGAACTGAACTTTGAACTAGTTCATGAGAGGTGTGAACTTGCACAACACTGACCACCGGTCAACACAGCATAGAATGACACACACACACACACAATAATTTGTCCATCTTCTTCCTGTGCTTAGTTTCTCATGGGAATAAAAAGGTAATCCAATCCTTAATGTTAATGTAACAGCGGCGTGGCCTATGGGGTAGAGTGGTCGTTCCATAATAAATCCTATTCCTCATTGACAAGTGCAATTTACTGTATTGTAGAATGAGTTGACTATATCTAATTAATAATTTTAGATTTCCCCCTGTGGATCAATAAATCATATTAAGAAATCATAATTAATTTGTATATTATGTTTTACATTTTTAATCTGCATTGGCAAATAACTAAATGGATTGTGTAAAATCGCATCTGAAATGATATTGTAATGTAAGTGTAAATTTTTAATAGTAGTTAAAAACAAGAGTTTAAAATTCTACTGTGACTGAGAAAATTGTCAAATCAGCACCTTTGAGAAAATGGGTGCAGCAAACATTTGGAATTGTTGCTTTAAAAGTAGAATGAAATTTATACGGAGAAATAATATATAAATATCATCAGTTTATCATGGGAACAGAAAAACTGAATTCTGAAACACTGCACCTTGAAGCTGCAGTGGAATAATACCGTGTTTCCCATGAGCTTCTGATGTTCTATAACACCAGATTTCCCATGTTTCACTGCGGTCCAAACAGGGTGACGTCACAATCCCTATAAATACGACGTCGCAGGTTTGTGACGTTCTCCTGGAAACACTTTTGGTTAGCGGTCGGTAAGTGGGAACTCTGCCATCGGCATCAGAATCCATGTTAATCACCTTGTTTTTAAAGCCATCGAGCTAATTCGTTACCTGTGCTCCTCTGTTTTCAGCCTCCACTCCTCGACATGAGAGCCAAGGTTAGTGTTGAACCACTCTGTCATACGATAACCGTGCTTTGTACTCATGCTAACACCTGTTAGCTAGCTAGCTAGCTAGCAGGCCCAAACAGCCCGCCCACGAGAGTTCGCCTGTGACTCTGTTTCTTTGCCAAGGCTCGTCTCATTTCAGTTCTGTGTTTATCCAATGCGTTTTTACATGAATGTGTACAAACGGCAAAGTAATTCTGTTTTCTTTCCCTTCCTCACAGTGGAGAAAGAAGCGCATGCGCAGGTAAGATTGTCAAACACGCTTCTGCTATCTGCCCGAGTTTTAAAACTTGTCCTACTCTCACTATATCTTGATGGACACGTGTCATGCTCATTTGATGCAAATGTTCTTGATAAATGTTGATCGATTGGTCAAACCGTCATTTAATGCACAATCAAATTGACTTAGATATCATTAGATCGCTCACACTGCTGTGAACTACTCTGGCATCATACAGGCTAATATCACCTGTACAGAGTTTCCATCATTTCAATCTTATGAACTACAGTGAAACTGTATAGTACTCACTAGGGCTTAGAAATAAATGCCAAAATAGGAATCACTATAAAATGCACTTAATAATGTAACAACTGCCTTGTGCATCTATATTGTGTAGTGAGGTTAAACAGACTTGAAAAAGGTGTTTTACATTTCCCCCCTTATCTGCTCATAGTCTTTATGACCACACCCTTCACTCTGGAGTTGAAGCATTTTTATCTCATGGCCCAGCTCTAGTAATCTTTCTTCGTCCCGTCTGAAGTCTAACCGGCTCTTGTGATCATCTTGCAGGCTGAAGCGTAAAAGGAGGAAGATGAGGCAGAGGTCCAAGTAAGCTGTTTTCTCCGCCATGGCTGTGACTTCCAAAGTTTGAAACAAGCGGACCAGACGAGCACAGCCAGAGATCCAGGACCCCCCCTCCTCCCAACATCTAGTCTTGAAGTCAGCAGTGTCCATATCGACCTGATGCAGCGCAGCAGCAGCTGATCGATGCCACAGAGCTGATCCAGGACCTGCTGGACGTCAGGCTTTTCCACTGGGACTTTCTGAACTCCTTGTTCCTAATTCCTCAACTTTTTTCATTTGTTTTTGTTATTGATTAAAGGTTTTGGTTTAAAAAACAGAATTTGCACAACTTTCTTTAATTTAAAAGTACAAATGCTTCAGATTTCTCAGGAGGTCTTGTAAATAATCGTGTTAAGATTGTTGGGTTATATTTTAGCTTCAGGGCCCTCATTATGATCATGCTGTTCCCGTGGCTTTTGAATAAGGTCAATATAGCTGCAGTGTAATTATACAGGGTAACATTTAAATTAACTTCGTAGTAGAATCCTGTTCAGAATATTCAGTTTCAAACAAAGAAGCTACTTAAAAATGTGTCAGGTTAAACAATTCGTCAAATGACTTCCTTAAATGTGTGTATACATAAATTTCTGCAATTTAATTTTTGAGGAGTCAAACTCTGCTAATTTCAACCACTTAAAACTGCTGATTTTTACCATCTTAAAAAAGCACATCATTGTTACTGATTTGTTTAAAAATATTGCATATGCCAAACGTGGCAGCTTAAGTCCATTTTGAAAGTGAAATCAGTAGTTATAATACTGTAAGTAGTACATGAAATAACATCTGAAAGATACTAGGGTTCACATCTAGAGTGCGCTGTTGACAAACAATCGTGCTGTAAATTGTTAGTGTTATATTGTGATGCCCAGAATTGATGCATATTTCAAGGCCTGTCATCTGATTCAATCTTCATAATAGATTTTTAACTAACGCTGAAAATGTAATGTTTGCTGACAAACATAACATTTCTATTTAATAACCCAAAGTGTTCAACACGTTGCACTCACTTGTCGTGCAGACTGGCAACGCAAAGGGGAAGTTGTGGGCAAATTTAATTTCTTCAAAAAATATTGCAGTTTCTGTGCCCTGTCCTGTGACTTAGTGGGCATGTGTAGCCTTTCAATAGAGCCCATTGCAAGTCATATGGCTTGACCCAGATGGCAAATAACCCTGACAGTCCTTACTCAAGGTCAATCAGTCTTAAATACAGTCAAAAGGATTTGTACTGTGTATGATTTTACAATATCACAAGTAACATCTGTAAAAAGCAGTTGAAAATCAGCCAGTAAAAGTCTTTCCTATTAATACATGATTTCAGCAACAAATTAAAAACGGGTTAAGTGCTGAACTAGCAGGTTCTATCTGCTCAGGCAAGGACATAGAGACTCTAGGCCTTTATGATGGGCTAAGGATCAGAGGGCCCTGCATGTCAGAGTATAGTTGATTACAACGAGAGGTGTACAGAGTGAATTAATGAAGTACAAATTTAAGAGCCTGAGGGTGTTGGACTGTCAAAAAATTCCTGCATTTAAATATGTTTTACATCGTTTATTTGTATTTTTCACATCTCTGTTTTTACAGCTACATGTTTATATTAAAAACAGCAAACGTGGAATCACAAAACCACCTGGAAATAAGGACAATTCAATTAACGTACAGGCAGAAGTGCCTCGACACGTTTGAGTTAGGACAACATGGATACTTTAAAAGCATTTCATTCATTCCCTTGCTTCCCTCAAATGACACCGATAACCAAATATACTTTGCTCCCTCTCTGTTTGGTTTATGTTGTAAATTCTTGGATCACTGTTGTGGGACCTGATTATTATTGCCTGACTGGCTGGATGCTCTCTCTCTTTCTCTCTCTCTCTCTCGTGTGTTTACTTAAAGGATCATCGGTCTGGGAGCAAACAGGCCCACAGCTACCTGACTGCAGCCTGCACGGTAACAGGGGAGCAATGTCAACCTGCCCTCCTCGGTTACAGCTGCAGAGCATAAATCAGGCTTAGAGAATCGTGTGGAGCACCTGGAGATAAACGCCTCTGAGTGACAAATGGGTTTTAAGTGCTCCGTGTATCTAGGTTAACATGGTAGTGGTGCGTAAACACTGCGTTAAGTGGCCAACTGGCGCATAGAGTCACGACCCCCCCGCCCCTCACACACACACCCAACCAAGAGGCTTGGATCCTCTGGCGAGGAGAGCGCAGCTCGGTGGCTCATAGACGTGAGAGGATGAAGCCGATGCACCTTTTCCGTCGGTGAACCTGTCGGTGCTCAGCTGCTGCAGTGGACATGAGCGCTTGCGCACGAAGACGGGCTTTAAATAACGGGTTAAACAGCCGGTGCGTAATTACAGTAATCTGTGCGGAATGGTTCCACGATTTCCTCTGCCTGTATATGCGACCACTGTGCACAGAAAGCCGTGACTGTGTGAGTGCCTGCAAGACGCCACAAGTGAAAAGATTTTTAGATGCGTGCAGCGCTTCGCGTTGAAGGAGGGATTCGAGCAGAGCCCGCCCTCTCTGCTCCTGGTCCGTGCTCGCCTTCAGAGGAGCTTCACACGTCAATGGAACACGGAATAGGTCGTTTTTGTGCCCTGCGGAGCTGAGCGGACGAAGGGGGCGGTGAGAAGAACCCGTGATCATGCTCTAATCAACCGATTCCCAAACCAGCACTTCATCGGTGGCATCTCCATGGCTTCCACAATACATCGGTGGTAAGTCCCCACTGGCCACTGCCACCCAGTCACTCACAGAGGCAGAGCGACGCAGGCGAAGGCCAGGTCGATCCAGCGAAGACAAGCGATGCCAGCCTCGGACGCAGATCCGGGCTGGGTGGCCGCAGCCCGGGCCCCGTCGGACCAGCCTCCCGGCGAGCGCGCGGTCAGTGTGCTGTGGTCGTTCGGGAAATGCCTGGCTGCGCTCCTGCCTGTGTACCTGGCCGGTTACTACGGCTTCAGCATCAGCGTGGTCCTGTTCGTGCTGATGATCTACATGGGATGGAAACACGGTCGACTGGAGAAGATGCTCAGGCTCAAGTCTGCCATGTACCATCTGGAGACCGAGACGGATATCACCAGCAGTAAGGTTTTCAGAACCAAAATGGATATGCCACCATGGGTAAGGACCCAGCCTCACTTTCAGCTCACCCACCAAGCCCATCCAAACGCATATCACCTGTCTCATCGGTCACATGTTGATCTGCACCTCAGCTTTTTCTCATCCCATTCATTGCACAGGCTCTTAAATACACCGTTGTCATGAGCAGGCACTTGTTAGACTATTTGATCAGAAAGTGAACTCATAAAAGACAGAGACACTAGTGTTTCACTGCAACACTCAGATGAAATGAATATGTGCATTCAGGACCCCGTTCTGCTCATTGTGCTTGCAGGTCCCAGATCAGCCCACATGTTCAGACATTTCTTCTGTGCAATGCCTGCAGGGAGATTTGTCGGATGTGCTGCCACATGTCAGATGAGCTCTGTGTAGCGTTATGGAGTTAAAAAACATGACTCCTGCAAAATGCTCGTCTTATATACGACTACAATAATAGAGATTGTCGGAGTGTTTCCTCTTCCTTTTCCAATACGCTGCCAGTAAGAATCTGAAAAACGTGATGACTCATAAACATCCTTCACATGCAGCAGAGCAGAGGCAGCGACCACGACCACCATATCTGGAGAGAGAGAGAGGGAGAGGGAGGCAGTTTGTGCTTTTCGAGCAGATAGGCCTAATCTGAGATCTCGAGCCTCTGTGGTTAGGAGGAAAGTCAGATTAGCTGACTGTTGTTAATTGCATCCTGACATTTTCTCTCTGTACTTCTAATTTGAAGGGTGCAAACAGATATTTAACAGAGGGAAAAAACCTGTGATGTTTTTACAACCAAGTAGAGCTACTGGAATGACTGCCTTGCTATTACAAACTACATGAGGAATATATGTAGAAAAGTAGAAGTTTACAAAAGTATACCCAGGAAAACATTGGGTCTTTTAAATGAATCATCTCATGTATTTAAATTACTTTTTTCATATAGTTCTGTGTAATTTTACACCAACCTGTCATATTTGAGTTCATGCCTGACCCATTTTACTGGTCCACAGGTCAACTTTCCAGACGTTGAAAAAGTGGAGTGGATCAATAAGGTTTGTTTTGGTTTTCCCTCTAAGACTTTGCATGTGTGCAGCTGTATTTTTTTTTATATTGGGGAACTTTTTAAAATACAATTATCTAGAACACAATGCAGCACATTGTACGATTAAGGACAGCTCTCTCTGAACTCTCAGCAGAGCCAAGGAAACAACACATGATTTGAAGATAAGGTGTCCACGAGTCACTTGAGTCTGTCCAGCCTCAGTAGCTTCAGTGGCTCACATTTGATATGAACATAAAGAGCTGTTTGTGTGGACTTGAGGTGTCCCGGCTCCCGCTGCAGCCCCTCTCCATCAGAGCAGGAAATCTACCGGTGTAATTAACAGGCGGGGAGAGTTGATTAGATCATATTGCAGTCTCTCTGTCAGTACAGTAACATCTCATCAGCACGGAGCGAGCGTGGGTGTGAATACTAATAATGCGAATCGGCCTTCTGGAGGAAGAAAAAAACCCCATAATGAACTTGGTGACAGAAGCCCAGATCGTGAGATGACTATTCGCTGGGCTCATCTTTCAACCAGCCTATGTCTCTCCTGTGGTTTCCTGACGTGTGACCCAGCTGCTCACTCTGATCCCTCCTCACCTTCAGCCATTAACGAACCTACATCGGCCTCAAAATGTTCTCATAAAAGGAGCTGATGTGGCTAAAGCATGTGAGGAGCTGCGCTTTCCTAAATGCAGGTTCATGACTGTGCTGTAAATAATATATAAGACACTCAGAAGGAGATTTTTTTCGCATCACCAGTCCCGTGACTTGTTGAGGTGGAGGTCAGAGGATTGGTAAACAGCAGCCGACAGGACTGGATGCCCCACTCTTTACAACTCACACTGACATGCTGAGGCTAACACATGTGTGAGGCCGCGGTCGGGTGGAAACACTGACACACTGGTTCAATTCACAGTTTATTAGATTATCAGTGTAAATGAATAAATTCTATCAAATGCATTGCTATGATGCTTTATTTCACGGTTCCATAGTTTCTAAGAAATCATAGGCTCCTGGTTGCAGCTATCCAATGTCATACTAATTGTGAGAAATAAAATGCATTTTCTTTTTAAAATATTCTCACGTCAAACCCACGTTCATATTTATTCATTATTGATCAACCATTAGAGACCTTATTCTGTAGAAATGTTTAATTCTGTTCTTTCCTTAGAGAAATATCTCATGTTTGCCTTTTCTGCTGACCTGCTGTGCACCGAGATACTCTCTAGGTTACACAAGCAATTAATTTTAATTCATTCATTTCCATCTAATCAAGGCCAAAGTACATCGTTCTTTCCTGGGAAATTAACGATCGATGAAGCAAAGCATTGCTGATCATTTTTTCCTTGGAAATTGTTCTTCTGAATGATGTTTTCCAAAAATGACTTATAACTGCAGGACTCTGGATTAGTTTATTTGATAAACACCATCGCTGAATTATTGATGGTTGAGCTATTTTCAATTTAATTTGCGAATCCCCTGCTTGATGGATTTCTGTTAAACCTTCAACAAAAAGCCTTTCAACCACAGCACAGCCTGTGGTGCATGGCTGTGTGCAGGCTGTCTCTGTCAACGGCTGTTAATTATTCTTTGTTATTTGCTGACATGTTTTGCTAAACATTATTTTACTCAAGGGAAGGATAACTCAAAATATTACCCGCAGAATGAATTTGCCATGGATACAAATATGAGATTCACTAAGTAATTCATGATCATTCAATGTAAGTTTTATGTAAGGAACCACTAAGTGCATGGTAGCTTTACTATTTCTAAAAAAACGGAAATAATAAATGTCCATATGTTGTGTCATGTAGATCCTGCAGCAAGCTTGGCCCTTTATTGGCCAGTTTCTAGAGAAGCTGCTGGTGGAAACCATTGCTCCTGCGATCCGTGCCTCCAGTATGCATCTGCAGACTCTCAGCTTCACCAAGGTCAACATAGGAGACAAGGTAAAGGACCTGTCAGCCATTACAGCAGCAGTTTCTCCTGTTACTGTGTCACCAGAGTCATATTTACATGATTACTCATGCTCTTCTGTTCATGCACAGGATTTCTTCCCGTGAATCTTTGATGTGCCTGCTAGTCTTTGTTTGCTTTGTTTAATAGCAGCTGCTTTGTCCACAGGCTCTGAGGGTGGCTGGTGTGAAGGCTCACACGGAGAACGATAAGAGACAAGTTATTTTGGATTTGTACCTGAGGTATTTCCACTCATACAACCTCGTTTTAATTCTGCTGCTTGTGTATTGTGAGTCCCTCCTGAGGGCTCGTCCGTATCTGACGCAGCAGATCAATATTTACTCAGCAGGAGAAAGAAATCAGCTTTATCGTAGCTCGTATCAACTGCCTCACTTTGTGACTCTGGACTTGTCACTGCTCTTCTATTGCAGCTATGCCGGGGATGTCGAAGTCAACGTCGAAATCAAGAAGTACTTCTGCAAAGCCGGGGTGAAGGGAATCCAGGTCAGAAGAGATATTGGTACATTACTAGTTATGGTCATGTTGAGTTGAATCTTGCAGTTAAATCTTTCTCCTCGTAGCTCCATGGGATGCTGCGTGTGATCCTGGAGCCGCTGATCGGAGACATGCCGCTGGTTGGAGCCGTCACCATGTTCTTCATTCGCAAGCCTGTGAGAGTTTCCTCTTTTTCCACTGTGTTACATAGAGTTCTTATTTATCTTCTGTCACATGCATCTGTATCGTATGTTTGATGTATGTAGAAACTGGACATCAATTGGACTGGGTTGACCAACCTGCTGGACATCCCTGGACTCAAGTGAGTTGATTATTGCTTTTGGTTTTTAATGACAAGTATCTGTTTCAGTTGTCGTGCTGCAGTAAAGTTTGGGGGCTGCAGTTTGTAGAACCGTTCCAACTGAAACTACAGATAATTCACATTTTATTCAGTAACTGCAATCACAGAGAATCTGTTATATAGAGAGAGAAGCACTTTCTCTCTTTTCATTGACAGATCTGTGCAATCACATGCTAAAAGGAAAAGGGCTTATGTCAAGAATTTGCCAAAACAAAACACTGATCTAATCCTGTAGAAGTAGAGTGTAGAACATCCCAAAATAGTTCCCAAAAATGCACTATTTTTTTTACAATAAAATTGAATAAAAAATTGTTTTAACTAGTTCAGTTGGAACGAAGGAGCTCGGAGCTGAGAAACATAGACAGACTAGGTCAGAAAGTATTGAATCACATTGTTGTTGTTTTTGTTTGACTTTGTTGATCAATGAAAAATATCTAAAAGTGCTAATTCTTAGTCAGAACTTTATGCGGTTCTGTTGTTATTGTATTCAACAAGTAATACTGTGCCTCATTATGTAAATTTACTATGTGTGTTTAGATCTTTGTAGAATAAAGCATTGTCAGAGGTGTAACTTCTATCAGTACATATCAGTCCCCTCTGGCAATACTTTCAATGACAATTTGTCATTTGATGATGATATTCCTCCATTAGCCAACATTATTTAACAGGAAACGGTCCTCTTCTTTAGATCAGAGGAGCTTCCTGTTTGTTCTGTTGTCATGAACCTGCATATCTTGTTATTAATGCACGTTCATGTGGTCAGCAGTAGTATATAGCCTTTGTTTGTTTGTCTGTGTGTCCCTTCCCATCTGTGTACCCAATGTCACCCTTGCATTCACTTGCAGTGCCATATCGGACAGTATGATAATGGATGCAATTGCCTCCCACCTGGTGCTCCCCAACCGTCTCACTGTGCCCCTGGTGGCTGACCTGCACATTGCACAGCTCCGCTCCCCTCTGCCAAGGGTAACTGTCTCCATAACGAATGGCCTGGGGAAAAAAAAACTGGTCCCACGTTGACTGAAATAGCTCCGTCTGACAACATTAGCTGCAAGCAGTACACATAGCCTGGAGGTCATACAGCAAATTCCCAATGTGAATGGCAAAACATTTCCACTCACGTTTTGTATTTTGTATTTTGTGTGTGTCAACACTAGGGAGTCGTCCGCATTCATCTGCTGGAGGCCGAGGACCTGACTGCCAAGGACACAATCATCAGAGGCCTGATCGACGGGAAATCGGACCCGTACGCCGTCCTGCGCGTCGGAACCCAGATCTTCACCTCCCACCACGTGGACAACAACCTGAACCCACAGTGGAGGGAGATGTACGAGGTGAGAGCGGCCGGCATAGGGAGGAGAGCGAAGCTGAAACTGAGCCATGTTGCACTACCCACCAGCTCGTGTGCTAACAGTTACAGCTCGGTGTTGCTGTCCTTGCTGCATAGGGATTGCACAAGTCTTTGGTCAGTAAATATTTCATAGTCACTTCAGAGATAAACAGTTTTGTGGAGATTGCATCTTCTTCTCCGGTAACAGGAAGCTGCTGTTTCTGAGATAAGCAGGTCTTTGCAATTACTTTTTTCTCAGAGACACATTGGTCTTTTCTCTTGATACCTTTTTTAAATATATAAATCTACCGAGCACAAAAATGAAAAGTCAATGTGACTCTGTTTGCATGCCCTTGTTTTATGGTGCCATGTGTGGCTGTATCTTTATATGTATATTTGTTGTGTGTGTTGTGTATTTGTCCATTTACGTGTGTGTGTGTGTGTCTGTGTGTATGTGTGTTTATGTGTGTGTGTGTCAGGTGATTGTCCATGAAGTACCTGGTCAGGAGTTGGAAGTGGAAGTATTTGACAAAGACCCCGACCAGGATGACTTCCTGGGGAGGTAGCCTACTCATTCTCATTCACTTGGTCTCTTTGTGCTTTTCATGTCATGTCCATCTCTGCTCTTCACACATTGGGCCACGATTCTGTTGAAATTTAAAACCCCTGACCTCTTAGATTCATGGCTTCATTGATTCTCTCTCTGCCTCTCTCTATCTCTCTCTCTCTTTCAGGGTAAAGATTGACCTTGCTATCGTGAAAAAGGCCAGAGTGGTGGATGATGTAAGTAGCTCTAAGATACAGTACATTGAGTTGTTTTTTCAATCAGCAAACACGACTGTTATTATTACTTTCTACTCATGGCTAATATCTGACTGAGACTGCACTAATCCTCTCAGCATGTGACACTGCAGATCCCATGTGCCTCCTCGTGATCTGCTCTGATCTCACCCTCCTGCCTCCAGCCTCAAAGAAATTCAGTCAGATGAGGACATGATGGAATAATTGTGTTTAATAACCCTTCTGTTTTTTTTGTGTAAACAGTGGTTCAATCTGAAGGACGTCCCAACCGGCAGCGTTCACCTCCGTCTGGAGTGGCTCTCTCTGCTGTCCTCTGCTGACAGACTGAGCGAGGTGAGTCCGCAGCTGAATCACCAAAAGGTGCTCAGATGGTTTTCTTTGGGCATTGGTTTGGATAATTGAATGCTAGCATAATCATCATAATTCATCACAGATGTTAAGCCATTCTAGTTATGGATTAAATTTGATTTCATATAAGGCAATACAGAGAGACAAAAGAAACACGGGGTAAGAGGCTGTTGGCTAGCAGCAAAGAATAGAATCAAACGGGAACATTGTGAATCCACGATCCACATGTTAAATCTGTTATTTACTAGGACACACTGTGACCTGATGGTCATAAACATGTTTTGAGATGAGAAATAAATCAAAATGATTTAAATCTCGGAAATAGATTGGTAGACTTTATTAGCCTATTGAGTTAAAAAATGATATGATTATATGTATCAGTGTTGTTATTATGTTTAAACGTATTTACTGAAGCTTTATTCAACCAGAAAAATGAGCTAAATTAGGTTTGAAAATCTCCTTGTACGACAATAGAAATCAGGTATGGACTGACATATAAACAACATAATACACAAAACTAAATCTGTAATAATGTCAGAATAAAGCAAATATGTGACTCTACATACAATATACAGTCGCCCTTCGGGATGGACTGGAAGGTTTTAATCATTATTTACATGCATTGATGAGTTTATTCTGTGTTCCCCCTGACGGCAAGACGAAGTTCATCTCAGGGACAAGGGTTGAGGTTTAAGACAACCTGGAAGCAATTTAAAAACACCAATCAAAATATATTAAAAAAAAAAAGGCCAATGCAAAAGTGTCAAACAATAAATCTATTATCAATTATCAAATTGTGACATTTTTAGAGGCTTTTTTTATTGGGCTTTCATTAGGTTCCTACATCATTTTCACGTTCTTTGCCTCCATCTGTTCTTCTCCCAGGTGATCCAGAAGAACCAGGACCTGACCAGTAAGACGGCTGATCCTCCATCGGCCGCCATCTTGGCCATCTATCTCGACCAAGCATACGACCTTCCTGTAAGATTATTACTGTTCTAGATGCTGTTATGTGGTGCACCATGAACTTTCATTCGTTACCCACCCCATATTAAACGTGTTGCAGATGAGAAAAGGCAATAAGGACCCAAGCCCAATAGTGCAAGTCTCCATTCAGGATACGACTAAAGAGAGCAAGGTGAGAATAAAACTTAATAAATGAATAAAACGGTTTTTAAGTAGCTTGAATAAAACTGAACGTAATTGTTTTGAACTTTCCTCTGCAGATTTGTTATGGGACCAACCGCCCTGTGTGGGAGGATGCTTTCACCTTCTTTATTCAGGATCCTGGCCAACAAGACATTGACTTTCAAGTAAGTCATTAGACAAGTACTTATCACACCAATTACGTTTTGTGTAAGTCTATTCCCAAAGGTGTCAGCGTGATTAGAGCAGTAAATAATGATTTTCACTCGGGTTGTTCCTATTTTTACCTAATTTACAGACCTTTCCCTTCATGATTTCTATATTTCCTTGTGTTTTCCATTAAGACTCCCTCTATAAATATTAAAATAATGTTTTTTTAAATTTTTTCTTCCAATCAGGTCAAAGACGATGACCACGCTCTGTCCCTTGGCAGTTTGTCTATCCCTTTGACTCGTATCATGGCGACCCCTGAACTCACCATGGACCAGTGGTTCCATCTGGAGAATTCTGATTCAGCCAGTCGCATCTACATCAAAATAGTGTTACGGGTTAGTTTTTTCACATTTGGACTTAGTCATATGTGTTGGGAGCTAGTGACTAAATTAGATGTGAAGAACTCAGCTGAAGTATCTTAGTTGAAGACTTTGAAATCCTACCAGCACCCACTGGCCTTTTGAAGCTATCATCTGGTCCTCTGAGTTCAAATATCACCCTCATGACAACCCTGTCAGTGTAGAGACATCGAATTTAAACAAACCTTTTGTGTGTCTGTCTTCCAGTGACATAAAATCCTTGGGATCATATCACATAAGCTGCTTTTCAGACATGCACTGAACCCCAGATGAGCCCAAGTGAGAATACAGAAGGATAAGGTTGAGAGAATTGACTGCGATTGTGTGGACACGTTAATGAAGTTTCTAACACGCAACAGATGCAAAACTGAAAAGAAGGAGAAGGATACTGATATGAAAAAGAGGTGTGATACACGTTGAAGATGCAGAAGTTGGAAAGACAACAAGATTCGAGAGCCTAGGGGGGATGAGGCCCGACGCTGGCGTCAATGTGCTGTAAACAAAAAACAAAAATGTTCGTCTTAAAAGAGCCTGTGAATGTAAAATGTTATGAAATCTAAAATGTTGCAATAGTAAAACCTGAATTGGCTGTAGTGGCCAGTTAGTGGCCAGTTAATGGCTGTACAGTGTGTGTGAGGTGAAGTTCCAACTAAGTACAAAGTCATGAGTTTAGCAGCCTAACAGCCTGTGGGAGGAAGTCATCTTGGGCTTCTAGTTCTGAGGCTCCTGTACATTTTCCTGTTGTCTTGAACACGCCCGACCCCGACAATCACCTGCTGCGTTTTTAACATGTGAAATGAAACCCTGTCATTTGATGGAGGTCAGGCCTGAAAACGTCTATAGAGAGCAAAGAATACTACACGTAAACATGTACGTCCAAATAAGCATCACAAGACCTAAGATAGTTATTATCTCCTCATGAATTTCTAATCCTGACTCACATTCACATGCCTGAACTTCACCCTTACCTCCTGACTCAGGTTCCTGTTGTGTTGAGACCTCGAGGTCGTCATAATTCCAGAGAAATGCTCATGCAGAATATTTTCTCTCTGTTTACCCTGAAATGCAGAAGTTTATTCTTAGATCAAGGAAAAACCTGAACTCAGTAATTTACTGCTTGACATCTGCTCCCCATAACCTCCTACTTGCCTGCTGTTAGGTTTTGTGGCTGAGCGACGATGCCACTCCCACAACTCCGTCTCCCCGGCCTTCATCCGCTGGATCCGGGATGGGTCAGGGGGGGTTCCCAGCAGAACTGAATCCCATGGGGCCTGGCGGGCTGGTTAAACCTCCACCAACACGGCCACAGCACACCACACCCGACCCAGAGTTCGCAACTGAGGTAAAGGATAGGTGCCCAGAATCAGACACCACTCACACATGTGTCAAACGTGCACTGTTGTCACGCTCACTGTCCTTATTGGAACCGACAGGGAGTGCTGCGTATTCATCTGGTCGAGGCCCAAAACCTGATAGCCAAGGACAACTTCATGGGGGGAATCGTGAAGGGGAAGAGTGACCCCTACGTCAAGATCCGTGTGGCAGGCATCACCTTCCGCAGCCACACCATCAAAGAGAACCTCAATCCACTCTGGAATGAGCTCTATGAGGTACCACCTCTGTTTAGCACTCAACTAGAAATGATAGAGATTAGATTAGATTTCATTCTTATTTTTCTCTATGGTTTAGGTGATTTTGACGCAGCTCCCCGGTCAGGAGATCCAGTTTGAGTTGTTCGACAAGGACATCGATCAGGACGACTTCCTCGGCAGGTGTGTCCTGACGTCACAAATAAATATTTTCCAGCTTTAAGCTACACATCTCTTGTGACTAAAGGAGAATGGGTCAGTGAAAGGAAAACTAAAGTATAATTCTGTCGTTACAGGTTCAAGATTAATCTACGAGATATCATCAGCGCACAAATGATCGATATGGTGGGTGACACATAGTTTACATGATTTCAGTGTATACAAAAAAATTATACTTCAATGTAACCTTTCTTTGTCAATCTCATCACAGTGGTACACCTTGAATGACGTGAAGTCCGGCCGAGTTCACCTGATGCTGGAGTGGCTGCCCAGAGTCTCCGACCTGCCCAGACTGGAGCAGGTTTGATTTTTTTATTCGATATTTTATCATCACTTATTTACTCTATGATTCATACGAGGAGTACGTTTTCGAAAATCTTTATTTCTCTTACCTGAAAGAACTTTGAACATGGGGAAGACCAGCATATAAGATAATGGATAACTCGTAAAGATCTATGCAGTGCAGTTGGAGGATTTGGTGTAATGAGTCTTTTAAAGCTAAAGATCTCACTCCCTTTTACAGGGACTGTTTTCATGTCAAGGTCATACGAGGCTTCGGTGTGTTGATTCAACCAATCAGCTGATTATCTACCAGGATCTTTACCTCCGCAGAGGATTTTATGTTTTCTTCTGCATTTGTGTCTTTTTTTGTCTGAAATACAGCAGAAAGTTATGCAAAACACCTCATGACGAAATTACCATGAAACTTGTAGGAAGGATGTGGTATAGTTCAGGAAACAAGAAACATTTAGGTGCGGAACTGGCAGCAGATACAGGAAGTTGTTTTTCACATTGTTTAACATTGTGTCATTTAACTATATGTTTGTTGATTTCTCAGAGAATAGTTCATGGCTCTTGGACTGATATTCATGGGAGTGTGCAATTTGTTGCAGATCGAAATAAATATTCAAATCCAATGGGTTAAAATATGGTTTCCTGAGGGGACTGTTGGGCCTCGGTGGGGTTCTGTACTCTTCCTCTCAAACAATTTCCCACTTTGGGTTTCCGTGGTCTGTGCCTCGTTTCTGAGCATAGACTTTCCCCTTGAGGGTTGTTTGGGTCCGGGACTCAGCAACATTAACTTGAATTGTCAGAACGATGTGCATTTTGTGCAGTGAACCGCTCTACAGCCGGCAGGGACTGGGGGAATGATAATTGCAAGTTTGGAAATATTAAAACTTATCCTTTAAATGATGCCTCTTGTACTGTGAGAGCCCAGAACCCTTGCTCACTTTGCTTTGGTATTTTGTAGCTATGGCAGATACAGTAGTTTCCAATCAACAGGAAACCACCTACCTTACCCCTACACCGCACTCCGAGGCTTGTGAAAGAGAATCATGCGTGTGGGCACTATGTGACGCTTTGTGTTGATTATTTGTTGTCAGTGTTGCAAGAGAACCCAAAAAAGTATTATTGCACTGTAATCTTACCTAAACTCTCTGTTCCCTCTCTTTCTGCATCATGTCCTGCAGATCCTGCAGTACCAGTCGCAGCAGTCCTACCAGAACAAGGCGGTGCCATCAACAGCGGTGCTATTTGTGTATGTGGAGCGTGCCCATGGGCTGCCGGTGAGATCACATCTATGAGTCCTCTGGGTTCCATTTGCTGTTCACTTTGATGGGTTTATCCTCATGAGGTGAACGAGTGGAGTATCGTGGCTTTTAGTGGCTCTGTCGCTGTGCATGACATTATTCTGTGTATGCCATTTCAGTTGAAGAAGAATGGAAAGGAGCCAAAAGCCGTTGCTGAGATTATCCTCAAAGGGGTTACACATAAGACCAAGGTAGGATCATGACTCGGGTCTATAACTGAGCAAAGAAAATGCAGAAGTCATAATGTTTCTATTGATTCTGTCCCAAGATCTGTGAGCGCTCCACGTCTCCTCGATGGGACGAAGCCTTCCACTACCTGGTTCGTGACCCCAGAGACGAAACACTCACAGTCAAGGTAAGAATCATCAGTATTATCTATATGAAGTATTTGAAGGCCCAAACTGACTATAATAAATATAAATATATAATAATAATTTTATAATAAATATGTGTGTTATTTCCCAGCTCTCCCATAGCTCGGGTCAGAGCCTCGGGTCCTTGACTCTTCCTCTCAGGGAGGTGCTGCTGGAGCCGGGCCTGGTGCTGGACCGCTGGCTCAGTCTGGAGGGAGTTCTACCAGAGAGCCAGATCCTGCTGAGGGCCACACTCAAGGTACGGCTCTATGCTGGAGCAAATCATTTATGAGCCATGTCTTGAGTGGGATGTATTTTATTGATTCACTCAAAGGTATTTGTGCATATATAACCAATCATGCAATACAGTGAGTACTGACGTTTAAAGCATACTGTTGAATAATTACTTGGTCTGACTTTAGATGTACAGCGCCTCAGATAATGTCAGCACTCTCATGCTAACTCTGGCAATGATAACAGATCCTGGACACTCAGCTGGCGGCGTGTCGCAGGGATCCAGGCGATGTAGGTAATGAGGGCACCGGAGAGTTCATCCCCAGATGGGTTCCATCCCACCTGGACCTCAGACACAGAAGTGGATTCTCCATGTGAGTCACACACATGCACACACGGGGACTAATGTCTCTTTGTGTCTTCACTGCCTCTACTGCAAAGAGACTTGAAATCTGGATTTCCTTTACTGGCTGTTTTGTAGTATAAAAGATATACAGTTTATAGATTTCCAATGTTTTTTTTCGCTGGAAGTGTTTGTTTTGCTCGTGTATAAAAAGACATTAACAAATCAATAATCCCATTTCCTCCATTGTGTCCCTCAGGGCCAGTGACAATGCAAACGGTGCAAGCCAGGTGAAGCTCACCATAGCCCACGACCAAGAGGAGAGCCGGCTTTTCATCACCATTCACGGCTGCAGGTCTCGCACACACACTTCTTTAATGATCACATGTTTGACCCAGAGCAGCCACCGTATACCATCACATGGCGTGAACATGGTTGCTGTGTGCCCACAGAGCCCTGGCAGCCTGCTCCAAGGACGGCGCCGACCCTTACGTCTCCTTCATCCTGCTGCCGGACAAGAAGGCTACAACCAAGAGGAGAACCGGCACCAAGAAGAGAGATCTCAACCCGGAATTCAACGAAAGGCAAGAAAAAACAATGACAGACTCGTGACAGGGAAAGAAGCGATGAATGTATTTTAATTTGTGTCTGTCACTTTTTCTTTTCTTGGGTCTTTAGGTTTGATTTTGATTTCACTCTGGAGGAGTCCACACAGAGAAGACTGGACCTGTCTGTGAAGAACAGTGTTTCCTTCATGAGCAGGGAGAGGGACCTGATCGGCAAGGTAAATATCTTCATGTGCTGCCTCACACATGAAATACAGGTAGTTGTTCCAAGTAGGTGAATTGTTAATTCATAAGAGGGGGTTAGAATGAACAAATTAACAAAAGTTTTAAATTAAACCGTTTCAGTTATCATGTTGTTTTCACCCCTGTGTGTGTGTGTGTGTGTGTTTGTAAAATAACTCAACAAAACATAGACGGATTTCACCAAACTCTGTGTGAATATAACTTGGAATTGTATCTCCCAATGACTGATATTGGACCACGTCTCTGCTCTGACCCCCTCCTGTTTTGCTTTGGGTCCTTCCAAAGCAAATAGTGCAGGAGCTGGCAGCTTCAGCTTTTAGAAATAAACAGATCTAGTGGATTTGTTATCGGCATTAACTATAGAATGCCTGCCTGCATACACAAACGTTCCATGTGTTCCATCTCTCATACGGGAGAAGGATCCTCCCTCATCTCCCTACAAACCGCTACTGGTTGTCGCTCAAGCTCTCATGAATATATTTGTGTTGACATACATTAGTTTTTATCACAAGAATCAAGGGATAGAGAAATGTGGGAGATCATCTTTTTGTTTCCTTGTCGCTCTCAGTTGCAGCTGGACTTGGACCAAATAGACCTGAAGGCTGGTGTCACACAATGGTAATAATTTAAAAACAGCTACGCAGCTATATTTGTTGTTTAAGAAAATGTATGTGCAAATATTAATGCTCTGACTAATTGTATCCTCTCGGTTTTCCAAGGTACGATTTGGTAGCAGAGGCCAACTAGAAGGATCCATGCTCGATCTTCGATACTATATAACAATAAGTGTTGCTTCTGTGATCTGTGACGTGTGTGTTTGTGTATTCGGCTTAAAATTCAATTTTCCATCATCACTGAAGAAAAAACAAAAAGAAGACAGCACACGTGCGTCATGAAAACACAGTCCACCACTATTTACGACACTTGTAGATGTAGCTTCTCATCCATGAAGTGTTAACTGTGCTGAATCCACGCAGATTCTTCAGTAGAATATTTTGGCTGAATAGATATTTGATAACGATGCGACTATGTTGCACAATCTACAGAGTTTATATGTGTTCGAAAGCATGAACAAGTCCTCTTTGACTTTTATTTACAAAAGGGCTCATGCTGTGGTCTGACAATGTTTCAAGGATTTACAGCGTCCGACACAACTGAACCAGATTTCTTTTACATTTTTATTTTTTACGATCCTCAAACGAATCCCAAAAATAATTTTACAGTTAATATACGTTTATATCATTGCCTTAAGTATTACAAAGCTGTACACAGTTTGTCAGTGTTTGTGAATTATGTTCCAAAGGAAGTTTTATATGTTTTAACCAGAGCTTTGTGAAAGTTACTTTTATAAGTCAAAGTGTTACAAACCTAGACCCTCACATTACCACTGAAAACAGCGGTCTGTACGCAGAGTCTTAATCACTGTGCTTTTATGAAGAGAAAAACTTTGTAGATACTGAAAACACATTGCTGGTGTTCTTTATGCTTCTCTGTGTTTGTATCGTGTTTGTACGCGTTAAGTGCAACAGGCCGACGCCGCTGGCCATGTTTTATATTTTGCCTTTTGAGCTTAACAGTCGTTAGCTAAAGTAAATATTCGTACAACAGCAGTGAGACAACTCCCAGCAACGCCGCCTCTGTCACCTCGCCACAGAGGCCTGGACACTGATCTGTGGTGATGGAAAGAAAACTGTGTTTTTAGGTGTCACAAAATGAAGAAGAAAACTGCTGTGCTTTAACATAATTTAGACATATCACCATGTAGCTGCTGAATCTCTTGATTAAAGTTTGCCCTCTCATAAATCAAACTGGATTTCTGGCTTTTTTTTCTTCATATTTTCTTCTACGTCCTCAGACTATTTACGACAGTGGTCAGCAAATGGGTCAAACCATGGGACGAAATCTCTGATTGTTTTAATCATTTATTTCTTGGAGCATTTAGTCTTCAAAGTAAAAGCACAACATCAATTTTGTCACTGCAATGATTTACATCGAGCTAGATCCAACATTTATTGAAGCTGTAAACCGGGGTCGGAGGATTGTGTCATTTGTTTAACACAAATGTACAAATGAGTCACACATGTTAAGAATATTATAGATAAACCTGTTTCATTTTGTGAAAAGCATTGAATATGAAATCTTGATTGCAGATAAACCAGGTAGGATGGATACAAAGTCCAACACACAAACAATAGTAAAGTCACAATAAATTGTAGAAGTGTTTGAGGAGGACTCACTTTTGACATGGAATAATTCTGAAGTAGCCAGGCAGCATCAACACGTTCCAAACATGTCATAGTCATATCTCGCCAGCAGGTCGCGATAGAGTGCAGCCTGACCCTCATCTTACAGTCCAGCTGCATGAGGGCCCACTGCCTACAGATGTGAGGGGCGGAGAGGAGGAGGGGGGGGAGCAAGTGATTGACAGGTATTTGAGCCAACAGCAGCGCCTCAGCAGGGGGCGGGGACGCAAGAAGAAAACCCTGCCCTCTGAGTGGAGGCAGCGGCGAGAGAGCTTAATCAGGATCACACAACAATAATGAATGGAAACGCGTCGCAGCCAAGAAAGTTGAGCAGCAGTTTGAAGTAACTTCGGGAGGGATGCGCGATCTGCGAGTAATGGACGGGCCCGGAGAAGAAGGAGCTGCTCTGGAGAGGAGAAAGTTTCATCTCTTTTAAATCCATGACAATAGCTTTCTGAAGGGAGGACAGTGGAAATACAGTGTGAAGCTCGACATGGAGATACACGCGTAAATGGCACAGAGGGACAGTAACAGCAGACTCCTGCGCTGTCAGCCTTCAATCCGGAGAAGTGGATTATCTGGATTCGAACGTCCATGAGACTCTCGGGAATACTTGGAATGAGATTTTCATATTTGCTTTTTTAAACTTGGATTTATTATTTTTATTTTTGTTGTTGTTGTTATTGATCGTGAGTGAAATAAGTTGAAGGATTTGGCCCCAGGGAGAAGATGGGCAACATAGAGAGCGTGGACGGCCAGTCGGACATGATGAAGCATCACATCATGCCCCTGAAGGTGCCCATGCCCGACCCGAACGAGCTGGAGGAGAAATTTGCCATTGTTTTGGTGAGTTGTTATCCCCTCTGTGTGTCTCACACTTTATTTACGATCACCTCACACTGACTTACGGGTTTGTTTATTTGTTTGTTTTACTGTTAGCTCTGTTGTCTTGAGCCCATCTGCTAAATTTCCCCCGTTAAATTCCATCCAAGAATCAAGAGATCTTTATTACTGTCCATGTGCAGGTACAATGACATTTTGTGTGGAGCTGCATACACCTCATTAGACAACACACAGTAAAGGATAGAGCATTAAAAAAGAAACTATAACTAAAACTATGAAATATTAACAGAGGTAATTAATGTGTATTTACAAGGAATACAAATAGAGACGACACAGACCATACTAAAATAAAGTGATGAATACGAATTGAAATAGTGCTAACACATTATTATAATTATGAAAGTTTGTTTGTGTGTGTGTGTGTGTGTGTGTGTGTGTGTGTGTGTGTGTGTTTGTGTGTGTTTACACTCCATCCTCCATTATGAGCTGCTGATGTTCTAAATGAAGGGACCTGTCCCGCCCCTCCCTACCTCACTCCCTCCCTGCCTGCTGTCCCCCCCCCTCTTCCTCCCCACCTCCTCCTCCCCCTGCGGTTCTTTTGTCTCCTCCAAAAGTCAGAGGAGAACTCGGCGTTTGGCTGAAGTGGCAAACACAGCCCAGCATGGTGGGTGAGGGGATGGGTGGTTTGGATCTACGTAGGCAGAAAGGAGGTTTTTACTGTACGCAGCCTTGGCACAGAACATCACAGCAGCATTCCCCGCCTGGGTTTAGCCTGCACACACTTTATTCTCGCTGCAGGCGAACCATCTGAAAGCAACATTTTCTGAATTCCCCCAAAACTCCCACACCCGAGGAGCCTGCCCCCCCCCCCCCCCTTCCTCCTCACCCCATCCCCTCCTTCCTACTCCTCACACCAGGCAGGAGTGGAGCTGCTGCCTGAGCTCTTTTGTAAAAACCACAGTCAACAACCACTTTTGCCATCCGTCAGCTCAGTCAAGTGACTCTGTCATCCCACGTCAAGAGGGGACTTTACATGCTCTCTCTTTCGACAGGTGACACGTTGAATAATATCAGTGTTACACTCAACAAGCTATTTATCTATCTGTCTATCTATCTATCTATCTATCTATCTATCTATCTATCTATCTATCTATCTATCTATCCATCTATATATCTGTCTGTCTGTCTGTCTTCTGTTCAACAGAAAATGAATCTGAAACTATTTCGCTGCTGTGATTAAATTAATAAGTCAAAGAAGAAATGAACCATTTTCTGGTTCCAGCCAAATCAAAGAGGATGATTTACTGATTTCCTTTTCAATCAATAAATCAATCAATCAATCAGTTTGATTTCTATAGCACAATCCATACAGAGGTAGGATAAGAAGCAGTAAACATGGAAAACCTTACACAAATGAGAGAGAAAAACATAAAGATGCTGGACAATAAATCAACCATAACACAGCACACACACATATATTAGAAATACAATATTCGACCTAAGTCTGTGTATGAATCGTGTTCCCATGCTCCACACGCACTCAGGCAGAAAACAGAAAGCTCTTCAACGTCACTCCAACTTGTTGCTCTGTTACGCTGTCGAAGGAGAATACACTACCTGACCTGTGTGTTTATTTACGTGATCTTTCTTTGTTAAACAGTAGCATGAGGGTTTCTCCCAGGTGCTTATTTTGTGCTCCTCACTCCACATTTCAACACAACCACACCCGGACTTGATTTTCCGCATTTTGAGACCTTAATTACGGTATCGAGCAGAAAAGAGACAGGATCCTGACAGCAGCCCGAATACTTTGTGGATCCTCCGTGTTTTCTGGAATTAAAAACCATTACTTGCTTGCCAGACCTATCAGCAGCTACAGCGTAAAGCCCTCTTTTGAGGAGACTCAGCACAGCGAGAAGCCATTCAAGGCCTGCTTGTGGACTGCTGTGCTAAGTGTCAGCCATTATGACAATTATAGAGTGTACTGTACAGCAAGCGTGAATATGACAGCTCAAGTTGGGTCTCTTTCTCTAGGGCCTCAACGTTTTAGGGGAATGTGAAGTTTTTCCACGTGACCGATCTGGAACCCTCACATTTTCCTCAAAGAAAGACTGGGAATGGTTTTATATCAACATTCAGCCTGCCTGGAGACGGGAACAGTCTGCACTTGTTTGCCCTTCCACACAACATCAATCCCTGTTATTATGTTCAGCCGTGCAGAGCAGATGATTTCTGTGAGAGACGCAGTAGACTCAACAGTTCAGTTGTTTTTTCGGACTGGGAAAAGTTTTCAGGCTCCCCGGAATCCCACTCCAGCCTATACCTCATATAGTATCTCTGAGTTTCCTTTACTTTTGTGGGAAAGAAAAACAAGTGTGTATATTTAATTGTTCTTATCGGACAGTGGGCTCTTCTCTGCCCCGCTCGCCCCTTGTCGTGAGATAACGGTACATCAGTTAGCCTCCCTCTTTGTGGTCGGAGCTCTTTCAGGAAGACAAGGCAATGACTTTGATGTCTGGCGGTGGTTGTATTTCTTAGGTTGCCATGTCCAAGGTGACAGAAACACTCAGTTAACCTTCATCTCTCTGCTGAGCTAAGCCAACTCTGTTGTCTGTATTTGTAACTCAACAAATAAAACACTCTCCATAAATGCATATTTAAAAGTGGGAAGTTCCCCCTCCTCTGGACCACTATGGTTCCTGCTGCATGATGGCACGCGGATGTGATTGGATGCGTCGACATCTGTGTGGCGAGACTGCCCTCCCTCCCTCTCTCTCTCTCTCTCTCTCTCTCAGACACAGCTCACAGACGTCCCACCGGAATGACACCAGCCCATGATGATGTCATGGGTGCAGCGTCCTTCGCCAGTGTAGTAATATCCAGAGACTAATGACTTTAACAGGGCCCCGCTCTACTGTACTGTAGATGGTGCGGGGCGGTGAGAGAGGGACGAGACCCCTGGGTTATAGCTTCGTCTGCTTCACGCTGGTCTGCTAATAAAGTGCTTGGGTCAGATTTGACTTCTTGCAGCATGTGGTAAAGGCATCGGATTCGCTTCTTCTCGTCTTTTCTGTCCAGCGCTGTGAGGAACGGCCTCAGCTCTGTCTTTTGTGGTTGGAAACAGCTGCCTGGCATTTTCCTGTCTTCATTTTTACAGAGGAAATTACATTGTAGCCAATGGTGGTTGTGGTGGTGGCTTCGCTCTACAATAAGAACTGTGTTCATGCAGGCTGCTACTTCTGCACAACACGCAGTTAGTTCAGCGAGAGTTTTAGATCCACGTGAAACCTCACAGGTAGATGAACATAGACGCCGTGTCTTTAAAATCTTTAAAATATCCTGTCTGCTGGTTGTGTTTTCTTTGAGCTCTTTTCTCTTTGTCCTCGGTAACTTTGACTTATTCCTGATTCCAAGTGGAAGTGGAACTTCTCATTCACTGTTTCTCAGACGCTCCCATTTCCTGAGCTTACTCTCGCTGTTGGTCTGGCCCTCATAAAATAACCTTCTCCATATGACTCTGCGCTTATGAAAATGATGTGAGATGAGTGACTGGCATTTTCAAAGGTGCACGTCTGGCCCAGGATCCTCTTTCAAAGTGCCCCCGCACCAATCCACTACTGGATTCCTGCGGTCTAGTCCCGGCTGAGGCCACATGAGAACGCAGAGAGGGGAAAATTCCCTTTCAACTGGCGGCCCGCCACTGTTCTCGGTTGTAACGACTTTACCAGCGTTTTTTAAGTGGCGCGCACATATTTAAGAGCTGTTACGGGAGCAGCAGGCGATTATTTTCACCACTTGATTGGGCTGGAAAGCATCGTTACTGATTTGTCTGACCCTGCTCGACGCACCACGTCCTTTAGGCTCTGACATCGAGTTGCATCATGTGCTGGTTTGCACCCCCCCCGCCCCCCCCCCCCCCCCACCAATGTTTGATTGAACAAGAGGGAGGTCCCTGGAGTTAATGTTGGGAAAACTACAGAAGAAGAAGTGAGCATCAAGTCAGTGTTGGTCAAATCCGAAATGCTGACGATGTGACTCCGGCGCCCTGTCTGACGTCACTACCTCCTGACGGCTGCAGTCTGAAGGAAGCTGCCGTGTCTGATAGTTGCCACTCAAGTGGAACTAATGGAGTCCAGATGTGCAACGTGTTTACTAGACATCAATCCTAAATCATTTTTATTTCTCCTAGTGGCACTCTGAGTTAATTTATGTGCAGAATATTTCTAACGCTCCCTTTCTCACGCATCATCATCATTGCCATCCCTCTCTTTTCTGAAGAGAGAAAACGTGTTTGTTGCATCACACGTCTGGCTCAGCCACCCACCGCCATGTCCCTGGAAGAGGGCGGGGGTTACGGGAGTTGAGGGCACACGGTTAACTTGGTTTTAGAGCAGCAGAGCAGGCTGGTGGTTGGTGGTTGGTGGTGGGGGCTCAGCACAAGGCTGTCCACCTGGCTCCCTCCACCCTCGGGCTGCAATTCCCCCCAATCTGTGCCGGGCTTTATGGCAACTTTAACTGCCTCTCTTCTTCCCTGCATGCTGTTATTTTGGAAAGCAAAGGTCAAGTTAAAGACCATGACTGAGCAGATGTAACAAGGCCACATTCGAAATAGATTCTGTCTGAGATTTCCTCCTGAGCTCTACCTGAGTGGTTAAATGGTGATGGCACTGATGTCAGGCTGATGTCTGCACTACCGATATGAAGCTCCATCCAGCCGCTGATAAGTGAAGGTCAAACTATTCCTTTAAACCCTGTAAAGAGACAGCACAGGAAATATTTGTTTCCCCCTTTTTTTAAAGTCACATAACTACAAAATTTGTGGATTTATTCATTTTTTGCACATGTTTGTAATATGCATATGTGAGTGGGTGTTTTTTTTGGTTTGTGTATGTGTGTGCAGTTGTGCGTGTCAGTGGGGGTTTGCGTGCTGCTCTATTGCAGCTGCACCAAGGCTGTAGGTCTGAGAAGTGGTTTCCTCCTCAGTACAATGGGGACTCTGTCAGTCAGTGTTGTTTCAGACGGGGGGCCTCATCCCCTGTTGCCTTTTGTGCCTTCGTTTGACGCCCAGTGAAACGGCTGTAAACTGGTATCCAGTATATTACACGGCTGGGCCTGGTGCTACTTCTCCTATACACAAGTGATGTAACATAATTGTTTCCCAGGCCTTCCCACAATAGCATAGTGTTTTTTTATCTTGTCGTTTCTCTTTTTTCATGACTTGCGCTGCCGTGTCACTGTGACACTTAAACTCATGAAGTCATATTGAGAAACAAAGGGGGATTTTTCAAAGACTTGTGACTGCTAATGGGACTCATGTGAATTCTGTTTTTTGTTTTTGTTTTTGTTCCTCTTTCTTTTATCTTCACCACCAGGGGAAAACATCTTTGGAAAGTTCATATAATTCAAAACTTGTCATTCTGTGCTGCTCAGGCTCACAGTTGTTGCCCTTTCTCTTTGGCCGACCTTCATCGTTTTAACCTGGCAGTGTGTGAAAGGGCCCGGCCGGCATGAGTTATTGAGGCTTTCGTGTACCTGCATTCCTGACATTCCTCCGTATATATCATCAGTTGGCCGGGGCTTCCCTGGGATGTGCACGGATGCACAGAGGAGAACAAACAGGATGTTTGCCACTGCACAGGAATGAAGGAATACTTCCAGTTCATGACCAATTTTCACATTCATTAATAAGTCACTCTTAACATCCTTAATATCTTTGTTTGTGTCCACATTTCCCCGAAACTTTGACATGTTTAAAAAGGACTATGTTGAATAATTTTGTTTTTGTCGAATAGTTTCACATCAAAACATCAGAGATAAGGTTTTGTAAACAAGTGTGCATTTCAACTTCGCTCACTTTTGAAGGTCGGGGAACATCTGGGACCTTGAGCTTTAAGGACATTTTCATCTTTATCTCAGGCTGTGGTTGTTGGTTGGGCTTCAAAGAACTCTGTGATGATGATAGTCTCTAGCTCGAAGCCAGCTATCACTGCCGTCAATCACCGCCATGTCATAAATGAACCCATTAGCAAATGGGCTGTGGGAGGCGGTTCTTGATTATCAACCGAAAATGGCAATTCCACAACTTCCTGATGCACTGAGTGGCCGTGGAATGTACATTTGGCTGTGTTTTAAAAGAAGGGACCGGAGGGAAAGTTATTTTCTCCCAACAGAGAGACTCAGAGGTCACAGACCAGGAGACGTGAGCTCATGGGAGAAGCTGAAGGAGGCTTCAGAGTGTGCTCAGGCCGGAGAAGGTTAGGTGGTGGATTAGCACGAGGGCAGGAGGAGGCTGAGAACATCACACCACAGCTGCAAACTGTGTTTCCCTTACTTGCCGATTTAACAGGGATTTAGCGCTACATGATTTGAGCTTCGACGCCACATTAGGTTTCAGCCATTAGCGAAGCCTTGAGTCTCGGCCATTTGTCTGTGCTTATCTAGGGTAATGTAACACTTCTTTCTGGATGGGTCTTGTTCTCTGGTTGGTGGTGAACACACGGGTTACAGTTTCTCACACACAGTCTAATTATTCATTATCGCAGACATGGTCGGACCAGTCTGACACCCAACTTTAGATTCTCAACAGCACATGTACAACACCAATCACCTTTATGATCTGAAGTTAATACTGGAATGGCTCTTAGTAGAGGAAACACCCCTGCCAAGGCCCAACAGTCCCTTTATGACGCCACATTTAAATCCAATAGATCTGGACTTTTATTTAGAACTGCACCAAATTGCACACACTCATAAATATCCATTCAAGGGGAACTCTGGATATTCACCAAAATGTCATGGGTTCTTCCCCGACTCATACAACATCCTTCCTGATTTCAATAATGATATAATAAACAGAATTCTAAGAAACATTACACTACTTAATATGCAACAGGAATCATTGTTAATATAATAATAATATGAATTTTTACTAGTTATTAATAAACAGTGTACACAGTCACTAAGGTTACAGTCTTAATTCTGACATGTTTTTTAGATTTTTTAAGAATCAATTGTTCATCAACAGCAATTCTGAAAATGTATTAATTGTTTAAGTAAGTAAGCTTAAGGAAAATCCACTGACAAAGCCTTTAGTTGTTTTTCATTGGGATCTCTTTGTTATCTATTATTTACTGTAAAACTCAGCTTGTATCTGTTGAAGAGAAGTTGAGTTTACAGACGTCTTCACCTTTCACCTTTTACAGTTAGAAAACAGTTTGTTGAACCTTTGTTGTCTAATCACTTGTTTTTCCAGTGTCGGCACTTGCATCATGCTTTGGGATCCACATGTCAAGAATGAGGTTTGCCCGCTGACACTTCATTAGCACCTAAATGAGGTGCATGTCTTTACCTGTTGTGTTAATATCTCAATAAACAAACTCTTAACTGGGTCTGTTTATATTTGCTTTGTAAACAAGGATCAGCATTAGGAGGCGTGGCCAAGGAGAGGCCCTGAAAACAGAGCTGCTGGGAGGGCTGGTGAGCGTCTCCCTCCTGCTCCTCCAGCATCTTTGTGCAGGAGGACTCGCGCTTTGTTGTGATTGCCCGGTTCGGGTTACCTCACAAAAGAGCGACAGGGCGATCGGGTGTCTGCCCAGAGAAGGGGGGGGGGGGGGGCTGGGTTTTCTCACACTCTGCTCTGCTGCCTTCAGCTCAGTGAGGTTTTACCTTGGAGCTGGACAAACACACATTCATTCATCCACACAAACAGATTGTGGACGTTCGATGTGCAACAACACACACTCGTATTACTCAGAGCAGCTCCTGAACAAACCCCACATTACTCAGGGCAGTGTTCGGTTTCCTGAAGAGCGCAGGAAGTCCCTGCTGCCCCCGTGACGACCACGGCCGAGCCTCTCATCCTGTCTCCTCTCATTGTCTTTCAGTATCAGGGAAAAGGAGGAATTCTAACTTTAGCACCGGCTGCACCATGTCTTAATAAAAAGCTGGTGTGGTGTTTGTAGATGCTGTCATCGGGAGAGTCTGATTCACACTTACGTTCACTTCGAATGACATCATCGTATCAGGTCATCCGGCTTGAGTAGCCCCGCCTTATGTAATCTCATAATCTACTGTTAAGTGTACGTGATGTACGGCCGACAACACGCCCAGACGTCAGCGCCGTATTTACCCTTCCTGTCTGTCTTGGCGTTTCTGAGGGTGGAGGCAGTTATTTATTTCTCTTCTTCTTTTTTTTTCTGAGAGAGACATTTATTTTGAACTATATCCAGCCACCTCTGGCACAGCCGGGCCTGCTGCATTACTTTCCCTTCTAAAATATGCTCAGTTAATATGCTGAAAGAAAACAAAGTCGTGCCAGGTCCCATATTCGTTGTGTTTTCTTTGCCTCCTCGTTGGCTCCCACTTCCTGACAGGGATCAGGGCTCTAGATTTTTCGACCCTCTCCAGACTTTACCCTTTGTTTAAACATTTTCCCTTTTCAGCATTTTCCTCTCTTACAAGATCCCTGAAGTCGTTTTCTGAAACATAATATGAGGAAAAAAAGAAAGATTTCCTGCATTTTTCAACACAAACATAAATCTGAGTGTTCTCCTGGACTCAGATCTAACCTTCAGCAGCCATATCAAGTTGTAGCAATATTTTATCAACCTTTTATCCCGTGAAGCATAAAGCAACAGTCACAAGATTTCCATCCAAACAGGATGTGGAAAAGCTGATTAATGCTTTTTTTTAAGTCTCGGTTCATAACTGTTTCTTTTCAGGCTTCAGATCCTCAAGTCTCAGAAACAAATAGGATTCATCTCTGAACTTGGAACAAAAAAGTCAGACTATTGATTTCAATTTACCTGTCTACAAATCGTTTAAAGAATGAAAAGTATAATAGCTTAGTTTTGGTTGGTTTTAGTTCTTTAGTTTTCAAGTTATAAATTTACATCGTGGTAAGAATACTTATTTTTTAATTAAGAAATACATTTTAGCACTCGGTATGGGTATCGCTACTGATTTCTTGAACCGTCCACCCATATTGGATCTGATTTCTGTCAGTTAGGGAAATTTCAGTAATATCAATTTTGCTTATGTAAGAGATTCTTGGAAACCAAATCTTGTAAATTGTGCAATGATCCTATAAGCTGGTGCATTATTAAAATATAACCTGACATACTGCAGATCATCATACTTTGCTGGTGCTACAGTGTTTGGTGTAGACATTAAATAAATATTGTTTTTATCAGAGGAAAGAATTGACTGAAGGCGTGTGTGATGTGTCACATCTGCTAATACAGATTTTGTGTTGCTACTTCACTGAAACACTTGTCCGTAAAACAAAAAGTGGTTGTAGCATATTAACGCTGTATAGTTTATCATATTTCAACATATTAAAGTAGCGACAGGCCCACTTTATGATATGTGCATGTGGAGAACTTCACTACCTTCTTCAGTGATGTTCCTTTAAATGGTCTCAGAGATTCTCACAGTATAATCAACTCCATTTCGCACATCTCATTCATGGGTTTGTTTTCATCAAGCTCTACGCTGTCTTCGTTGCTCTTAAACTCAAGAATCCAACTGGACATCTGCCTTCAGCTTGGCAGTGGCTTCAGTCGAGCAGCTCCCTGTAGTGACGCTCGTGCAGCCAGATCTTGTTGCATGAGAAGACGGGCACACGCGAATCTAACAGGATTAACGCGTCTGACATCCATGTGAACAGAACTATAAAAGTCATATATAAAACGATTAAGCTTACAAATGTTGTAATTCCAGTATATTGAATATAATAAGTCAGCATGTTTGAAATGTCAAGCTATTCTTTCAACGTTCATATCTTTGGCTCTTGTAGTTTTTATTATTAATTTTGTT
Organism: Pleuronectes platessa; assembly: GCF_947347685.1. NCBI lineage: Eukaryota > Metazoa > Chordata > Actinopteri > Pleuronectiformes > Pleuronectidae > Pleuronectes > Pleuronectes platessa. The sequence goes on along the minus strand of NC_070631.1, from coordinate 12,669,107 downwards.
TTTCAGCCTCTAGTGCCCTGGCTGTCTAATATGACAATAACCAACCCTTTGTTTGAATTGTGTTTTCCAAGCTCAGTGCAGTGTTGTGTGAGGCTGTGACCTTTATGTTGGCAGGGCCAGCTTCCATTTGAGTAGTGCCGCAGGTCCTTTCTTCCCAGACCCCACCCTGATGAGCTGATCTCAGACTTGTCATGGTTCTAGACGGCTGTGTGTGCCCTGTCTCTGAACTGCCACAGGCTCCGTCCAGCGTGGTTTGCACTAGAACCACCCACTCCTTTCCCTCCGAGCTGATGACAACTAAGTCTGGCCTGTGTTAACTTACCAGAGTAGATAGACCCTGCGTTTCCAGCCTACCGATACAGCACAAAAGAGGGAATCACACTGAATGCATTTTCTTGGTAGGCCACCTTTAGGGTATTACAGTGGGGAAATTACATGTACATGATATAAGATAAAGCATTAAAGTTCTATTATTGTTTCAGGCCTACAACTGCGCCTAGTCCACTTATAAGGAATTTATCTAAGCCAGGTCGACTGTGCTGCACAAAGAGTACAGCTTCAGACAGTAGGCCTGCTATAAATCAGGATCAGTAAATCAGTCAGTTTTAATCAGTTTCGCAATCTCATCTAGTCTCATTCTTTATAACAAATGAAATAAATCACTGACAAAAGTGTATAGACTAAGAGAATGGCACCCAGCAGAGTGCATAGCTACGCCAAGGCCCAACAGTCCCCTTATGAAACCACATTTAACTTTAGTCTATGAGAAATCAAGGAAAATGCTGAAAGATCTTACAAGGTTAACAAAAGTAAAAGAATGTCCCTGGTTCCCCTGATCCGGATCCATATCAAACTGGAATGGGTTCTTCACTACTGGATACCACTTCCTTCCACCAAGTTCTGTGGTAGTATACTCCTGCTTACAAAAAAAACAAACATACCAAAAAACTGACAAGTGTGAAAACATAACCTCTTTGGTAGACGTCATTTACTGGAAATACAAAGTTTAACATCTCACTTCTTCTTCAGGGTTTTGAGCAAAGTTCACAAACCCAGTTCATATCAAAATGAAACAACTTTCTCAGTTTCCCAGAACAGTGGTTTGTGCAATTTTATGAAAAGCACACTCTTCAATGACAACAATGCAGTTTCATTTTTACCACAGAGAGCATGCAGAATAAACATCTTCAACTTTGAGAGTAAATTGGTGATGCAGAGTCCGCTAGAAAAACAAACAGGCGGAGTAGATTCTGCAGGCAGAGTGATTTGTGGTCAGCATTTAGAGAATGGTGGTGTGATATCTCATCCTGACTGAGAGTGTGAAGCTGTGACAGAGAGACGAGGGAGGAAACATCTTGTCATCCATTTCATTTGTCTGTCCGGGGGCCTCCGGCCGGAGCTGCAGGTCAGGGTCTTACCTCTGGGCTAATTGTAAATCAGCTCGGATTAGGAAGCCGTCCAGTGGAGGGCAGATGGAGTGGCCATGTTCACTCTGAAGTCTGCAGTGACCATGGCCTCTCCAGCCCCCCCCCCCCCCCCCCTCTCCCCCTCAGTTGTGGGGGCGTGTGCGTGACATGAGCGCTCTGCTGAGTCCCTGATGGCTCTCCTGGACTCTCCGTGGCTCCTTAAGCAGCAACCTGACCCCGTCAACTACTTTAAAACAAGTCCTTGAAATCTCCGTCTTCCTTTGTCAGCGGCTCAAATGTCTTTCTGTTTTAGAGTTTAAACCTCGGTTGGCCTGTGCTTAGAGTTCACATTAACCTCTTTAAATATATATATATATATTTTGAATTAAAGCTATATCAACAAAAAGGATGACGATTGGATTTTTTCCTAAAAAAGTAACAGATTTTTTACAGTGTATTAAGTGTATAACAATATAAAATAAAGAATTTGTTTTTACTTCTTCGCTGTAGTATGATTTTTTTCTTTGGAAGAAATCGACATAAAAAGTTCCCAAAAAATTAATATTTCTACAAATTGAAATACATTAAATACAGTGGAGTTTCCATTTTGTTTCCTAGGTGGCCTTGTGTGGTGACTCACTCTGTTGTCCTTGCTCACAATGGGGGTGTACTGATCTGAGGGATAGTGTTGATAATAGAACCGGTTCATCTGGTTGTGCAGTGGTGTTGTGTTTTAGCTGGATTCTGCTCCACACAGCACCAGGGGGCAAACACTGACCCTGCCCACCAGCCATTGTGAGCCATTTTCTATGAGGAAAAAAATAGCTCAAATGTCAAAGGATGGGAATGGCACAGCACCAAATCAAAACAAAGCTGCACATTGAATCCTTTGTTGATCCGGTCTCAGGTCGAACCAGAAGGGCCTCGCTGGAGGAGGAGAGCGCATGTGGGCAACATGGCTACATCAACAAGCACCAGACATTTTTGGCATTTCTGTAGTATTTCATCCCTCAAATGGGCCGGGGGTGTATCTGAAACCAAAAGGAGCCACACCAGCCCCCTCGCCGCCATGGAAACGACTTCTTTTAGCTTCTCGTAAAAAACAGGAAGCGTGAGATAGCATCACTGTGGGAGAAAGTGAAATGAAATTAGCCAAATTGGGTTACTTGGCTCAAATTACCCAAATCTAGTGAGAAAGGAAACATCCCCTCTGCTTTTGGTCTGGTGTAGGGAGAAGTCTCCTCTCTATGCCAAGGTTCATGTGGCTTTCATACCTGTTATATAAACAGTTCTTAACACGCGGCTGCTCACAGTTCCACCTGTATTTGTTTACATCACCTGAGGCTCTAACTGACAGAGAGCAGAATGTTATCAGAGTCTCCGGTGTGCGCTTAACGAGAATTAATATTTATTCTGTGGGGAAGGGGACAGGGCTCCTTGTACTTTTACTGATCATTATTGAAATTGTGTGATTGTGTGTCTGTGTGTGTGTGTGTGTGTGTGTGTGTTTGTGTGTGTCTCTGTGTGTGTGGTCTTCATGTATGTTATTCAGAATCAAATAAACACAGAAATCAAGGGGGAAAACAAAGGGAGCTGGACTTTGGAACTGAACAGATGCTGCAGCCGATATCTGGGTGTTTTGTGTCAAGACCAGGCCTATGGAACATAATCTGAGGTCTATTCAAAGTCTCCATATGCTACTAATTCATTAGAGCGACCACTTGAACTTACTAAGCTATTATCAATAACCCAACCTGTTGTTTTAGCCATAAACTGATAAATTCCTATCATGGTTTTCCGGAGCAAAAGGTTGTGTATTCAGATGTCTTCAGAAAATCATTAAATGTAGGGACAAGAAAATGTTAGGCCATTTAACTTTTAAGTTGATTATCAAGATAGTTTGTGTTTGAGTAATGAATAAATCAACAAATTGTTTCTGCACTACCCTCAATCACTTGATTATTATTCATATAATGCATCAATTTCATTTACTGTAATCAGTTAATGAAAGTTCTTTGAATATGTGTTTTTCTTTCTTATATTTATGTTTCTATGATAATCACTAACTATTTTTTAAAACTTTATAAAGTTGTGGGTTTTGTCCAGCCTTTGTTAAAATACTCAGACAGACAGAGGAGAGAGCAGCTTGGGGGTCAGACAAGAGAGAAAAGTTACTACTATAAACTACTACTATAAACAAGACACATTCCTCCTGTAATACTGGACATCTGGTATGCATGTTGTGTCTCTCTCCTCTCCGTCATGGGATTTACAAAGCAGGTTAAATCAAAAGCCCCATACGCACATCTTGGCATTGTATTCCACCACAGTTAGAGACTGTTAAAGATTTGTCAGGCATTTTATTATCTGCATTTTTTAAATATTTTTGAGGTTAACCGTTCCTTTGTTATCGCCGCCATGGAGGTTATGTTTTCGTCTCTCTGTTTGTTTGTTAGTTCTCAGGATTACGCAAAAACTTCAGATGCCTTATGGGTCAGGCAATAACACATTAGGTTTTAGTGCAGGTTCAGATCAGGGTTGGATCCAGGAACTCTAGACTTTAACATTGCAAGATTTGTCGTCTTTTTAGTTGATTCCTCAGAGAATTATTTCTAAATCTTGATGAAAAAATACAGACTTATTTAGGGGACTGGTATCCCTTAGCAAATAGGGCTAGACACCTTCTAACCCTCACCAATGTGTAGCTGATAGTGTAAGAGGACTGTGGCAGAGGTTCGCGCTCTACTGGGGGCTATTCTAGTTTGTTTTAGCATATGTTCAATTGTGATCACAAAAACCTGCTACTTTAATGGAACCTCTTAGTCATCACCACATGATTCATCATTGTGCCGATGGAGTGAGCAACGTCGTCCTGATGCGGAAAAACGAATTTTAAAAAAACTGGCATGTGAATTTCCACTAGTCCTGGTAACAAATATAGGTTGTTTTTTCCCTCTATGGAAAAAGACCAGTGTGAGCATCATGGTTGGCCTGGGATGGGTTAATGTTGTGCTTGAGAGGGCGGGCTGAGTAATAGCAGCAGGTTAAAAGTCAAGCTGATGGGCCGTTTGTGGGGTTGTTATGGGTGTAAATGTGGGTTCCCAGTACAAACAATCCTTCATGTGTCTTCAAAAAGAAACGCTGAGGCGATCAGTTTCAGGGGCTGACCAGCTCCCTTGTGTTGCTGCACTTCCTCATTTTTAAGTTGTCAAACCCTGTTTGTGAGCTTTTCACTTCAAGGAAGTAAATAGTCCAAAAACGTCAAGTCATATAGTTTGTGTTATTATAAATTTTACGTGGTAACAAGGAAACAAAACCCCGAAGTGAATTTTTTCTCCAGACACAAATCAGAGCATCCGATGTTTAATCTCAGCCGTGGTAAATTTGCCGCCTTGATACGTCTCATTGAAGTAGCAAGTGTTTTTTATTGCTGGATGAGATAACAGATCTGATAAAAGGTTCCTACTATAAGCAAAGTGTTGCCTGAATGATACTGAGACTCGAGAGTGAAGCGGAGATGCAGATCATCTCCTGCGGCAGGATGCTGAAAGTGAACACAGGAAGTGAGGTCATGGTGTAAGACCCCAAAATGTTCTCCTGTGCTCTACCGTTGGCGCCAGAGCTCTGTCAAATTCCAGTGATACACACTACTGTAACCACATACAGTAGCTGCTACAAGTGATCAAATGGTTAAAAAAAAGAAATTTTATATATATATATTATAGATTAAACTAATGCTTTTGTTTTGTATATTCACAGAATTCTATGAACCTGCCTCCAGACAAAGCCCGGCTCCTCAGACAGTATGACAATGAGAAGAAATGGGACCTGATCTGCGACCAGGTGCGTTCTCATTGAAACACTGCCAAATCTGCACACACACCACTGCCTGTGTTACTCTGCCAACCCAATGACCTCAGCAAACGCACAATATAATAACTCTGGCTCTGTTGTGTGTCTTCAGGAGAGGTTTCAGGTGAAGAATCCGCCGCACACCTACATCCAGAAGCTGCGAGGCTACTTAGACCCCGGGGTCACGCGCAAGGTGGGGTGCAAATGGCCTTTCTGTGTAAACGGCAACTTTACACATCAAAGTCTTTTATTTAGTGGAACTGTTTAAGAGCCTGTCACAACTCTCACAGCTCATTAGGCCGAACTGCGAACGATGATAAATCTGCCGCTAAACTGTTTCTTTCTTTTATGTCGCACAGAAGTTCCGCAGGCGGGTGCAGGAATCCACAAAAGTCCTGAGGGAGCTGGAGATATCGCTGCGGACAAACCACATCGGGTAATCAGTTCTTATCTCCCGTCTGGCCCGGAGCTCAAGGAAACCGCATTATTGTCTTGGCTCATAAGAACAGTCCCCGTCTGTGCTCGTGGTGCTGCCGCTGCTTCAGGGACCCAGGGCGGTTTTCTCTAGTGCCCTGATCTCCTCCTATTGTTCTAGCTTGCCAAGCTCTGCAGCTCCACTTCATAGAGCTGGTCCTCGTAATGCCCAGATGGTAGCCATTGTGCTGCCTCGTCCACTCCCCCATAGTGTTGAGCAGGAAGCTTTGTTGTGGATGCCAGAGGGACAGGAAGCCTGGCTGACCAACGCTGAACCCTGTGAAACGCACACACACACACCGGACACACACACATAAGGATACTTTTATGTTTACACATTTCTCACACGCTAAAGCAAGAAAGCTATTGTTGTACTATGTAATATTTTGTCATAGCGAGAAAACCCAGTTCACCATGCACCCGGTGTGTTTGTGGATGTTATCTCGAGCCTTTGTGGCCTTTGTCTTCACTGTTGCAGATTTTTGATTTTTGACTTTATAATCTGCTGTTATACAGATACTTGCCACTGAAGGAGCTGTGTCAAAAAAAATTAGAACTGCTTTTTATTTTTCCATGGCATTCACCAACCTCCAGGAATAACTCATATTCTAAATCAGGCCTCATCAATAACAGTCTCAACAGTTTCAATGTATTTCCCAGAAAGACTCAAAGGCAAAGAGGAAAAGAAGGGAGAGCTATTTTCAGCAGTCTTTTCGTGGGCGGGATTAAGTGTAACAGATGCTGGTTTATTGTGTGTCTGATTCCTGGGCCCTTTTCTAATGTGTTATTCCTGAGATTGCCAAGAAAAATCTGAAATAGCAACTGGTTGGAAGAGAAGTTGAGGGGGGGGGAAGAGAGAATGGGCAAGGGAGGAAGGAGCAGGGTGTCAGAGGCAAAGGGGGGAGAGAGAGAGAGGAGGGGGGGTGTTAGACAGGAAACTGATGATCAAGCCTGGCTCAGTGTACCCCCCCCCCTTCCCTCCTGCACCCAATCTCTCTGCTTTGTTTGCTTTGCTCTGTTCCTCCGCTCACCTCTCCTCCTTCCTCCCTCCTCCCTCCTGCCTCCTCCGCTCACCTCTCCTCCCTCCTCCCTCCTCCCTCCTCCCTCCTGCCTCCTCCGCTCACCTCTCCTCCCTCCTCCCTCCTTCCCTCCGCTGTACTTTGAGGCAGTTGATTGCCCTCCTGCCATTGGCTGATCGGCTGTCCCTCATCATGACCCACACTTTGTGACTATTTTAAGAACCTTTCACCCCAATCCTGCGGACCCCCCCCCCCCACCCCCCCAAGACAAGAGTTCCCTGAAGAAGTGGGGGGGAAGACAAGCGGGTCTGTGGGGGAGGCAGGCTAAATACTGTCGGCTGTCACGGATTCAGAAGCGAGCCCAGCTCCTTCAGCCTTATGCCCTCCACATTCTTTCTCTCGTCGCAATGGGAATTCCTTTGTTTGGAGTCGTTTCTCACTCCACAAAACTGGAGTTAAATGGGGAGGAAACCTGAACCCTCACTCTACTTTTCTTTCCATTGCATTCTTGCCGTTTTTCTTTCAGTCTTCGAGTCCCCCCTCGGAGACGCGGTCTCAATACAGTGGAGTGGAACCACAACCAGCTATTACTTTCAATATTTCACAATTAATTTACAGATTTGTCACATCACACATAACATAATAACATAGTTACACACACATACAGATGTGAACATGCACATATAAGCGTAGCATCATATTAATGCACATCCACAGGTACCTGTACACATTCATTCAATCCATTGCCTTGATGATTTCGCTTATATGCATTCAAAGCTAGTATTTGGTACTGTTAGGTGTCTCTCCCTCTTAACCCTAGTTTTAATTTTTATCTACACTATTTCCACTTTTTTAACTTGAATCACATATGTTGTATTGAAGGGTGTTTGCGTCTCCTAATCAGATTTTAAGGCTTGTTTTTTTTAATCAGATATTGTAAGCTGTCATTCGGTGTCTAGAAAGGTGCTGCGAAATAAAATGTACTGTTATTATTATATTTGTCCTTTTAATCCAAGAGGTATTCCACCTAATAACATAATAAATGTCATCCTTAGTTCTCATTAGTGAAAGGAAGGATGACCATGACCTGACTTATGAACCAGATTAACTCTTTTAATTAGTCGGCCTCACGTCGCTCTCCTTTTTCTCCTTTGATGGGTGAACGCCAGTCCTGAAGGATAAGGGTGTGTAGTTGATCTGGTGCCCTGCTAACCTCTCTTTGTTCTCATGCATCACAGGTGGGTGAGGGAGTTCCTCAATGATGAGAACAGAGGTCTCGACGTCCTGGTGGAGTATCTCTCCTTTGCTCAGTGTGCTGTCATGTGAGTACTTTATATACACACACGCACACGCACACACACCTCCTGACCCTTGTCAAAAGGAACTGGGTTGGGCAGTGGATCCAGCTGCTGGGTTAACACACACATGTGTCCTGTTGAGCCTGTAATAAACTGCTTGTGCATCTAAAATGTGCTCTTGGCACATTGCGTTCCTCGGATATGCCTTGTTGCATACTTGGCAAACTCAATGTGTTTCTGGACACATGCTATGCGGTGTAGTCCCGAGCCATACTTTGCCTGGATGGGGTAGAATCTCTGTGCTGAGCTTTATCGTGCAGCTTGATGACAGTTCTTGTGATAACCCCTGGCTCTCTACCAGGCCGCCTCACTAACCTAAGCTCCCCCCCCCCCCCCCCCCCCCCCCCCCCCCCCCCGCCTCTCATCTACTCCCCCATGCCTCTGTGTTGGCTTGTCTGTCTGTCTGTATGTGGCCCAGGTTTGATTTTGAGGGGCTGGAGAATGGGGAGGAAGGCTTCTTGGACAAGTCTAAGTCTTGGAGCAGGTCTATTGAAGATCTGCACCATTCGGGCACCCAACCCTTCTGCAACACACTGGTGCGCTCTGCCCGCCAGTCTGTCCTCCGGTACGTATTGCTAAGCCAGCTTCCCCGCCTATTGCCTATCCCTGTAAGCGCCTCGCTCTGCTAACCTTGAATGCTATAAAGAATTAGCATGCTACCCAGTTGTCTCGGTGCCATCACTGGTCTGCTGACCTCCCTGTTGACCTCAAGGCTTTGCCCAAACTCAGTCAGAGGATGAGCAGTATCACAGATGGAGTAACTGAAAGTCTCTGACCTCTTGTCCTGTGTCCGACTTTGTTCATAGTCCTCCCTAATCTGTCCAGATGTGCCTCTGCACTGTCTTCAGATGAGAGCCAGCTGTGAGCAGCAGCGCATGTTGGACTATTATGATTCTCCTCTTCATCACTAGGCTACGGAAATAGCACACTCAAAATCCTAAAATGAATTTAAGCATATTAGAAATAGTCCTAATGAATATTTTTCAGAGATTTTCTAACATTAAGAAGCAAATTAAGATCAAATTTGTATTAATGTAACTTTACGTTATTTTAGAAATGTTGGATATAAATAAAGATACTCATCATATGATCATAGAAAAGTAAAATTATATGCACATGATGAATGCAGTTACAAAACAGCAGTCGGTCTGTTCACAGCAGCAAGGGAACCAGGCTCCCATAATGCATCTGTAACCTCAAAAGCCATAGAAGTTTTTTCTGTCAGACCTCGTTCTCTGTAATTTTCTCTCTCTGTGTTTCTCTCCATGTGACACACTTGAAACAAGAGTCATGAACAAAACATACATTTCTGTAATAATGAAAGGAGCTTTTATAAATAACAAAGTGGATGTAAGAGAGTGTGGTGAATGCAGCTCTACACAGGATGTTAACATGTGCCGCCATCTGTTGCAGCTATGGCTCAGTCTCCACCACCAAAACCATCAAAAACTCCCGCCTTGTGAGCCAGAAGGATGATGTGCACGTGTGCATCATGTGCTTGAGAGCAATCATGAACTACCAGGTAACAAACAACCGCACTCTGCTCGAGAGCTACAGTTATAAAGAGATTCACACACGGGTGATAACCTATGTGACCCAGATAATGTCAAGTTGTTATAAACGTGTGTTTCCTTTGCAGTAAAGTGCTGTGTGTGTATAAACCCAGGTTTTAATGACCCCATGCCGTTCTCTCTTTCTGTCTTCTTCATGCAGTATGGCTTCAATATGGTCATGTCTCACGCACACGCAGTCAATGAAATTGCTCTCAGCTTGAACAATAAGAACTCACGGTAAGAACTGAGGCCCCCGTCTCCACAGGGCTGGGTCATACAATGGGGGAAACCCTGCAGCCACTTCATATGATATGCTTCCCATTCTCCGTGGGGCTCGGCTTCTCTCTGAAGCCGAGTCTCAGAGGCGTATATACAGGCTGTAAAAAGAATGTTTACTAAAGGGAGATTAGTGGTAAACCACCGGGGCTGATCACTTCATAATGAAGTGAAGGAGGGTAAACACTTAAATAGCTATAAAAGACTGCTTCAGACTCGAGTGTGAATTATTTATTTCCGCCTCTCCATATTGATGCATTTGCACTCGTTTGGAGGATGCATGCGCAGACGTACATTCTTGTGGTGTAAATATTTTTTCGCAGTTGAAATGTGTCCAGATATGTTTTCCTAATGAATGTTGTCTGTACTTTCTAGGACGAAAGCTTTGGTCCTTGAGCTGCTGGCTGCCGTCTGTCTGGTCCGAGGAGGTCACGAGATCATCCTTTCAGCGTTTGATAACTTCAAAGAGGTGCCCAAAGCAACTTTGAAATTAATTTTGAACCGTTGTCGTCATCTTAAGTTTAGAGTTCAGTGGTTATATATTGATAATTCTGTGAGGATTGAATAATGTGTAGAGGACCAGTGTAGAAGGACAAAAGTTGAGGAGCTCTGGGAGATTTCACGTCTACTGAGGGTGTAGGCAAAGCTCTACTGTCTGGGTTTTTTATTCTCATTACGACACCAGATGTGCGGCAACCTTGAACGATGATAAGAATCAAGTCCCTGATGGGAGCCAGCAGACCACAAAGGTTTGCTTAGCCTCTCGCTGTTTGTCTGCACAGTCAACCAAACACCGGAACAAGACAATTACCTCACAGCCTAAAGCCCAAGAGATACACACGGCCCAATCAGCCCGCTAGTCAAAACAAGATGGTATTTCTGTGGTGGTATTTCTATATTAATGCAAGGTGGCAGATCTTTATAGGAAAATCATGTGTAGTATTCAAGAGCAGCTGGATCAGTAATCGAAGAGTAGGTCCACAAACCCTACTTTGTCTAGCTTTGTGTGTAAAATACATTTGAGAAGCACTGGGAAAGCAGTGTTTGTTTTCTTCTGTTCCACTAGTGTATTTTTACTGTAGGAATTTGGCTAAAATAAATCTTTCCAATGTTTTTATACTTTTGCCAGCGTCCCTTCCCATGACCAGCTTGTTGCGAATCGAGGAATCTGTCCTATGTTTACATACAGCTCTTGGGATGGATGATATGAACTCTGGAATGTGTTTAAACGTCACAAAACATTTTATTCACTTATGTTGAGTCACATGAAATAATAGAGTACAGTGGAAGCATAGTTCTGGAATAATCATTAAGCACAAGTGGTGCCTATTTCTTGTCAAATTACACAAATCTATGGTGAGCTACATTTAGTGTCAATAAATGGCATCTCCAATAATGGCAAAACGCTCCAACATAATATAGATTAATACAAACATTTTAACATAAGATGGAACGTTTTATACATCTCATTCTTCCCACTTCAGCTTCATGTTAAACTTATATAATTTATTCTCCCCCTGGTTTTTATTTCTCATCACATTCCATCTAAAATTATAATGTAATATCTTGTTTCTTTTTTTTAAATGATCCCCATGGATTCAATGAGCAAACCTCTGTACTGCTGAATATTTTGCCTCTCAGGTGTGTAAGGAGAAGCATCGCTTTGAGAGACTGATGGACCACTTCCGCAGTGAGGAGGGAAACATCGACTTCATGGCAAGTGTTAAACCAAGATGGATTCTTCTTGGTGTGTGTCTATCCCCTTTAAATACCTTTGGGTCTTATCCTGTGTGTCTGTGGTCCAGGTTGCTTGCATGCAGTTCGTCAACATCGTGGTCCACTCGGTTGAGGACATGAACTTCAGGGTCCACCTGCAGTATGAATTCACCAAGCTGGGACTGGATGATTACCTGGAGGTGAGGAGACAACATCTTTTAATAAAATATCCTCACTCAGAGACTATTCAATCAGTGCAGTGTGTGTGGAGTATCCCTCATCTTGATTCTTTCTCTCCTCGTGTCAGAAATGTAAACACACAGAGAGTGACAAGCTGTCGGTGCAGATCCAGGCCTACCTGGACAACGTCTTCGACGTGGGTGGGCTGCTGGAGGACGCAGAGACCAAGAATGCGGCGCTGGAGAAGGTGGAAGAACTGGAGGAGCACCTGTCCCATGTGAGTGTGCCCGCCCAGTCCGGACCACCAACACGGCTCTCTGGTCCCATTTATGAGATTGTTGTGGTTCACCAGCTATGTACTTAACTCTGCTGTTTCTACGTGGTAATTATAAATCTAGTCGGTGTTTGCATTTCACAAGTGGTTCAGGATAATGACAGGGTGCACAACACTGGAAAAATGCTTTGCGCGAAACAGTCTTAATATTGTTCTGCTGCCGGCTCGTTCTTTCTGGGCAGTTGGCTTTTGTATCCCACGCTGCTTTGCAAAAGACCTTCTTCACATGGAAAGGTCGTAGGCAGCCCTGACATCACTCGAGGAATTTCATAACAAACTCTGTTCTCAGGGGTCATGAATGTTGGGGGAGGATGAGGCTGAAGATTCCATACGAATTCCTTTACAACATGTGTAATCTGGTCCAAATCAAAACTATGAGCACTATGTCACATAGCTCTTGCTGTGTCATGCTTCTGGATGTGCCTTCTTTATTATTGATCATGCACAGTGTATATGGGGAGAGAGCAGGAGGGAGTGGAGCTGGGAGATATCGGTCCGGTTCTTGAATTCTCCTCCTCTCATCCCTCTCTTCTTCCTCAGGTGACGGAGCGGGTGCTGGAGGTTGAGAATGAGACGATGATGAAAGTAGCTGATCTGGAGAAGCTGCTCCTTCAGAAAGATAAGGACCTGCTAGCAATCCGGGTGAGCTGGCAGCCGAACAGACGCACTGCTGCTTGCAAGCCTTGCATCCGAAAGGCTTTGCTTGCACTGTGTTTTCTCGCAAAAGATCAGTCTCAGATGTTTGTTGCAGCTAAATTGCTGTGATAGCAAATTAGGTCAGCAGGAAACAGGATGTTTCTTTGGCTTGTGGAGTCATTGTGCTGTGCTCTTTATCGCCCCCTGCTGCCCGCTCAGGAGACGTACGAGTCGACCAACACCCAGGTCAACACCCTGAGGAGGGTGATCAAGGAGAAGGACGCCGCCTTCCAGAGGTCCTTCAACATCGAGAGGCGGCTGCTGGAGCTGGAGCAGCAGGGCACCATCCGTTTGCACAAGAAGCCCGATGGAGACATTGCCATCGAGACGCTTGGTGTGGGTGGTGGGGGGGGCACTGGCCTCGGGATCCCTCTGGGTGACATCGGGCAGCTGTCTCTGGTCCCGACAGCAGGATGGACGGAACCGGGAGGGCCAGACAGCAGTTTACCCCCAGCCAGTGAAGCACCCCCACCGCCTCCCCCACCTCCACCACCTCCCCCTCCCCTGCCCTCAGCCTTAGGTGACAGACCATGACTCATAATGACTATGTCTGGTGACACATACATGTGAAAGTTGACTTACATTGAGTACAGGGCCACAGTGCAGGTCTATTTTGAGGTCCCCCCCTTTTTGTCAATCCGTGCCAGGTGATGGGTCACAGTTATGTTTCTCTAACCCAGACAGGAAGAGGAAACAAGGCTGGTTTCCTGTGTGCATGTGTGCAGGCAGATTGTCTCTTTCACTTCTTTATGATAACTTGCTGAGCCAAGATACCACAGAACATATAGAACAAAAAACTCAGCGGATGCAAAATGAATAAGGCAATAAGGTATGAAGAGAATAGTAAAGGATAAATAAATAATATTGTCTCCACTTTAATTCCAGGCGTAGGTCCACCAGCCCCACCACCGCTTCCTCCCCTTGGTCCACCTCTGCCAGATGCTTGTCCCTCAGTTATCCTGAGTTTGGGTCTATCAGGTGAGAGCCACATCTTTAAGCATGAGCATCTCTAACTGTGTGTTCTACTGCAGACAGAGCTCAAGTTAACACATTTATATATTTTGCAGCCATCAGAATCAAGAAGCCCATCAAGACGAAGTTCCGCCTGCCTGTGTTCAACTGGACGGCCCTGAAGCCCAATCAGATCAATGGAACGGTCTTCAATGAGATTGATGATGAACGTGTGTTGGAGGTAAATCAAGCAGATGAAACTCACACTTCATCAATAACTTTGATGTCTTTGTCTCCGGAAACTTGGTTTCAAATCTTTACAACTTTAAATAAATGACTCTGGTAGATTTATACAAACCCTTAGGAATTTGACCTGACACCAGACTGTCATAAATAAAGTCATATTCAATATTTGACTTAAAATTAGATAATCAAAACAGGATTCTTGTACAGTTAGATGATGTTGGTCTACTACTAACTGTACAACTACTGCTCAGTACTTCTTCATGTGTTCTGTCCTGTCAAGCTGCCTCATCAACAGCAGTTTGAGTTAAGTTCTATCACAAAGGACAAATTTCACACTGTGTTGGATGGACTTCCTTACACATTTATAAAATTGTGCTGATGAATCTCTTCTCTCATTTAAAACTCGATAACACTTAAAATAATGCTCACACTTATGTTTGTACAACTGGCTTCAGGTTTTATGCACCTTTTAAATTGCCTGAGCTGCAATCTGACATTCCCCTTGGTGGTTTTAAATCGTTGTTATCTGATGTTTTTATTATTCTCGTAACAGTTTTTATTAAGTTCTTCTTATGTTGCTTCTATTTATTAACTTTGTGTTGTGTTGTATTTATTTGCTTTTGTGAATTTCTCAGGTCTCTCTTGAAAAACAGATCAGAAATCTCAATGAAACTGTCTGATTAAATAAATTCGATTACAATTTTAAAAGTGATTCAGCAACAAACAGAAAGTTGTGTGAAAACACATTCTCATGTGTTATTTATTAAGAGTATAAAACATTCAAAAGCTCAGGCAGTGCTGGCATAAGCAGCCATAAACCAAGCAGCTGTCATCGCAGTTTGAGTCACATGTGGATGAATCCTCATCGGCACATTGGAAATATTTTCAAACTGAGTCCTGCCCTCTTTAAAACAATGAGAAGAGCACTGCTAAAATATGCAGAAATATGTCATGTGAAAAACCGGAACTGATCCAACTTTCATGTTGAAGCCACTTTGGTGTTAGTGAGAAGCTGGACATGTTTTCAAGGCCTTTGAAATGTCAGTTGAGCCTTTGTTTTCAACTGTCCCTCATCTGCAGGAGCTGGATGTGGAGAGGTTTGAGGAGCTCTTTAAAACCAGAGCCCAGGGTCCGATTGTGGACCACCCCTGCACAAAGAGCAAAGTGGCCCAGAAGACGGTGAACAAAGTCACCCTGTTGGAAGCCAATCGCTCCAAGAACCTGGCCATCACGCTGCGGAAGGCCAACAAGTCCTCAGAGGAGATCTGCAAAGCAATAGAGAAGTAGGCCCTTGTTATGAACTTTAAATCTGTTTGGAAACAGAGATAAGATGGAACAACTTACTGATATGTATGATCTGTGCTCAGGTTTGACCTCAAGGCCTTACCCGTGGACTTCGTGGAGTGCCTGATGCGCTTCCTGCCCACGGAGACGGAGGTCAAGGTGCTGCGTCAGTACGAGCGCGAGCGGCGACCGCTGGACCAGCTGGCGGAGGAGGACCGCTTCATGCTGTTATTCAGCAAGATTGAGAGACTCACGCAGAGGATGAACATCATCACCTTTGTCGGGAACTTTGCCGACAACGTCAGCATGCTCACGCCGCAGCTCAACGCCGTCATCGCTTCTTCGGGATCGGTCAAATCCTCACCCAAGCTGAGGAGGGTGCTTGAGGTAAGAGGGTTAGATTTCGTCTGGTGTTATTGTAGCCGTGGCTTTGGTGTCTCATACTCACTCATTCCTCTGGTTTACTTGAAGATCATCTTAGCTTTGGGGAACTACATGAACAGCAGCAAGAGAGGATGTGTTTATGGCTTCAAATTACAAAGTCTTGATCTGGTGAGTAGGATTTGGAGATCTTGTTTAACTACTTTGTTTATTACTATGCTGTTATATATCCCATGGTTGTGTATATTTGCAGTGCTATTGTTGATGAAGCCAGTTATGTTAATATATTTTTGTTCCACAGCTGTTGGACACTAAGTCCACCGACAGAAAAATGACGTTGCTCCACTACATAGCTCTCATCATAAAAGAGAAATTCCCTGAACTGGCCAACTTCTGCAATGAACTTCACTTTGTGGATAAAGCTGCAGCGGGTGAGTTTACACTAAACATCAAACTGTCGTTACCTTCGTCAAAGGCATTGTGTCTGTTTGCTGGTTGGTTCGTTGTTGTAGGCAAGATAACACAAAAAGGATTGGACGGAATTCTATGAAACCTGGTAGAAGGAGGCAGTATGGGTCAGGAAAGAACTCATTCAAGTTTGGTGTTGGTCTGGATCACGAGGAAGATCCAGGAATTTCTTTTCACTTTCTTTCACATGGCGAAATGGGGATTTTTTAAAGATTTTTTTTAAATTTTCACCATTTCCAATTGAAAAATCATGGATCTACTGTAAATTTTAATAATCAGACACATGGAACTGATATATATGAGTGGGAGCAAAGACGCCCATTCTCATTCTTACAGTAACCAAGCACATTTTTATTTGCTCAGCCCATATTCACAAATCACAATTTGCCTCACAGGGCTTAAGATGGTGCGACTTCCTAGTGAGGGATCACTCTCCCAGGACGGACAGAAGTCCAGTAGATGCTGTGTGTAACAGATCACATCAATAAAATTATATTTAAAACATTCATGAGAAAAGACATGAAGAGAGCAGCAACGATATTGAAAAGATAGGTACTTCCAGTAACAGTCATAAATGTGGGCAGGCATTTTGAGCAGTATAGATAATGGTGGGTGGATGGGGATGGATGGATACCAGCATTTCTGGACAAATGTATGGAAACAAGTTTGCATAATTTCCGTTGCCTGTGTGTGAAGTGTCTCTGGAGAATGTGCTGCTGGATGTGCGAGAGCTGGGGAAAGGCATGGACCTGATCCGCAGAGAGTGCAGTCTCCACGACCACTCGGTCCTGAAGGCCTTCGTCCAGGCCAATGAATCACAGCTGGACAAGCTGCAGAAGGACGCCAAGACAGCCGAGGTATCCGACGCTCTCCTCGCCCTCTAAACCTCAAAGTATCCACTGAATATACGCTTCCTCTCCCACATGCACCTCACTCACCTCTGACACACGTTAAAAAAACAAAACACGAATGCTTACTCAACAGTGTTTACAAACATGTCTCCCTCTCTGGCACTGTGCTCCCTCCTGATTCTAGGAAGCCTTCAACAATGTGGTGAACTACTTCGGGGAGAGCGCCAAGACGACTCCACCCGCGGTGTTCTTCCCCGTGTTTGTGCGCTTCATCAGAGCCTACAAGGTGAGCACCCCCGAGCAGAGGTCGCCTCTCTCCTCGCGTCTTGCCGACCGAGGAGCAGCTTGTCCCTGCTGCCCGGGCGGGGGAGTTCCTGGGGTTTGTCTCGGAGCAGAGCCGGGGCAGAACTTTGGCCGCCCCCGTGCCACAGGACGTGGCGTAGAGCGCGAGGCCAAATAACAGGAAAGGCCAGCTGGGGTCTGACTCTGGGGCTGCAGCTGTGGTGTTTAGACTGGCTCTTCCCTCCTCCGTCCCTCCTCCCGCTTTACCCCTGGACAGCCTCGCCCTGCCCCGCCACACAGCACATTTCCTGAGATTGTTCTCGGCCGGGATTTATGGGATCTGCTCAAGGAAATGTGCAGCAGGAGGATTAATGTGCACGTCTGTTCATCTTTGTGTTTACATGTGTCTCAAATAGTTAGATAATAGTTAATAGATAATACAGGGACTCACTTTCTTGCTGAGAGTCAGATGAGAAGATCAGTTCCACTGTGTAATAGTTTGTATCATATAGAGCTTTTTAAGTCTTGACAACCATTTTTTCTATTTAAACACATTGTGTATCTATGTGCAGCGCTTCCTCTATCACTGTTTCCATACAGTGGTGAGCACTGTCATCTCACCAGGTTCCTGGTTGAAACCCGTCTGTGTGGAGTTTGCTCCCAGTGTCTGCATGGCTTTCCTCCGGGTACTCCAGCTTCCTCCCACACTCCGAAGACCAAATTAGATTATTTGGAGACTCTAAATTGGCCGTAGATGTGAGGGGAGAATGGCTTTTATACTTTATATGTTGCCCGTGCAATCGGTCCAAGGGTGTACCTTGCCTCTCGCCCTTTGTCCGCTGGGACTGGCTCCAGCTTCCCCTTGCAGCTTGAGAGGATATGGTATAAATCCTCTTGTCTGGCACTCAGCAAGAAAACTGCTTTAGTGTATCAAATGTCAAATAGTAAGTTTTATACCCATTTAGTCTGAGTGTAAAGTATTTGTGTGGTTGAAGTGGGGAGGCAGAAGGAGAAAGAATACATCTACATAGTTAATCAAAGTGTGTGTTCCCTGTTTCACTTCAACCTCTGACCCACTCTCTCCACCCTCAAGGTCCACACACGTGCGTTGGCTTGGATTCCCAGTAGCTTTAGTTCTCTTGTCACAGACTGTTCACCTTTGTGTCTCCTCGACAGGATGCAGTGGTGGGAAACGAGCAGAGGAAGAAGCAGGAGGAAGCAATGAGAGAGAAGTTATTGGCTCAGGAGGCTAAACAGCAGGAACCTAAGGTACAGCCCAAGTGCAGGCGACGCAGATGAATGAAAGCTATCAGATGTTTACTCGTTGCTAAATAAAGCTCTGTGGCGTGCCAAAGAAAAAAAGTGAACAGCACAAATATCCTCTCCTGGCTGCTGCAGGTCCAGGCCCAGAAGAAGAGGCAGCAGCAGGAGCTGATCGCAGAGCTGCGCAAGCGGCAAGCCAAGGACCACCGGCCCGTGTACGAGGGCAAGGACGGCACCATTGAGGATATCATTACAGGTGGGCCAGACAGCACCCTGAAAAGACCCCGTGTGGGGGCCAGCATCCCGGGTCACCCCAGGCCGAGGATGACTGTGGTCATTCACTGCTCGGATCCTTTGAAATGCACCTTGTGCTACGTGGTCCAGACACAAGCTCATCTGGAGCACAGCACGTAGCAGCTAGTTGCTCCCTGTCTCGTTACTTCTGAGACCAACAACACTTAAAGCTGCTGAGCCTCAATATGTTGATAAGTCAGGCAGGTACTTTGATTCCTGTTGTAAATGAACTTCAGGATCTTTATAGGATCTTTATTTAAAGCCTCTGTGAGTTTTTGTGATAGTAGTATTTTGTTACAGGATTCTGATGACAATTTTGTGTGTAGAAAAATACGACAGTCCCAGTGAAAACCGATTGGGGACTGTGCAAGTGTCCTTCTTGAGTCCACCACCAGGAGGAGCCACAGTCACATATATTAAAAACTTTTATATATAAAGGCTTCAATTGGAGAATATACAGAATCTACAGCCTCAGGAAATCATCAGTGTTCAGTACTTATCATGTAAATAATACGAATGTTGCATCATTGTCAGTTGTAGTGATGTTAATAATGCTTCTACGCTGCTACTATCAGAGCTGCAACAGCCTGTCTCTGCACCTGATGCTTAAACTCAAGTGTGTCCTAATCCTATTAAACTCCCCCTGAGGCTCTTTATTTACAAGGAGCTACAACAAGCTCCTCTTATCTCACGTTCATTATCATCTCCTGTATGAAACACGATGGTGGTCCGGTGCTCCTCCCGCCCCCCCCAACCCACCCTTCCTCCCCGCAGGTGTCTCAGGTGTGACGTGTTTTTCTCTTCCTCCCCCTCCTCCCCCCCCCCCCCCCCCAGTACTGAAGAGCGTGCCCTTCACAGCCCGCACTGCTAAACGCGGCTCACGGTTCTTCTGTGAAGCCAACCTCTGCGACGACGCCAACTGCTAGCCCTCCCCTCCCTAATGCCAAGGTTGTCCAGGTGTCTCTCGTGCGCCTCCCGACCACTGTGCATGCAGCATGACCACCCCACCTCCTCCACCCTCCATCAACCCCCTTA
This sequence comes from Pleuronectes platessa, assembly GCF_947347685.1. Lineage (NCBI taxonomy): Eukaryota > Metazoa > Chordata > Actinopteri > Pleuronectiformes > Pleuronectidae > Pleuronectes > Pleuronectes platessa. The sequence continues at coordinate 12,649,188 of NC_070631.1, read as the reverse complement.
CCCTATGAACTAACTTGGGCCATTACCGGTTGTTTGTGTTACTACCACTAGAGAAGACTCCTATCAGGCCATTTGGGTGATAGGAGTCGGCCAAACCTCTTTGCCTGACGCAGAGCTACATGGAACAGAAAGGAAAAAAGAGAAGTGTCAGCATATTGTTGCGCGCGAAAAATATATGGAGACACTCACAGTGCAATCAGACGTGATGAAATGATCACGTCAGAGCATCATGCATGATACTTCTAAAAGGCTGTGCATCATTTTTGGCATCGTTTCTTTTCATGAAGCTGACGATAAAGAGGTTTGGCTAATTGTTTTGGTTTTTTTATATCAACGATGCTTTGTTCCATGAAACTAACTTGTTTGGTGTTGGGTTTTTTTTCCGGCTAACATGTGACTCTTCTTTCCTCAACCACCACTGTTGATTCTACCCCTCCCTTTCAGCTGAGAAGAAGATTAATGACAGTATTTCCCACTCCTAAGAGAGGGTAAGGAAGGTACAGCCCGGCTGACACCCGGCCTGCTTGGCCTTCCAGGTCCTGTGTGCTGCTACAGTGATGTCAGCTGCTTCAGCTATAGTGCTTCGGGCGCAAACCAAAAAGATGCTTTACGACACTGAGATCTGCTTTACCACACAGAATATCAGTATATGATTATAGTGAGGATTATTTAATAAACAAATTTGTGTTTGGTTTTAGAGAAATTCAATATAGCTAGCCCCAACAGTCATTAAAACACAAAAATTAGTGATTTGATTGTCCACCAGGTCTCAGTCTTTAGTTTTCAGCTCATTATCGTCCAGTTTTAAACCGCAACTGTACCTTTAAACATCATCATCCTCACCCCCTCCTATTACATGTTGCATGTTGTCCACTGTTCATTCACGTCTCACCTGTCATCAACGTCCTCCATGTTTTTGTCCGTGCTAACTGTCATCCGCAGTGTGCCGAACTGCTAGTTGGTCAACAGGCTCTCACATTCAATCACATGTGCACGAACACAGTCTGAATCCAAAACTGTCACAGACCCGAATGAAGATTTTCTCTCACTTCAGTGGCACAGACATCTCAGCTGTCGCTCCACAGACAGGAGAGCTTGTTGATCATCACATTGTTGTCACTGTTTGTTTTGTTTTTTTTCTGCTGCATTATTCGTGTTACAACGTTGCTGAAACCATATTTCCATAACCTTGGATTTCCGTGCTTGTGCTTCACTGCCACCAGTGGAAATGCAAGGTCGTGGAAATGTGTCATTCAATGTTTATTGTGCATTATTTCTGTCTTTATTTGCTAATTTTTTATTTTTCTAATTACAGTTAACAAATTTTAACTGCAGAAGTAATCGCAGAGTTCCTACAATTGTTTGGAATATGCTACACTAAACACTCAGTCGCCAGTTTATTAGGTACACCTAATACAACAGTCCTTCCCTCTCTGCATGAGTTCAGTTTTTAAGGTGTTAAAGGTTGGGTGAGTAGAATTTAGTGACATCTAGTGGTGAAGTTTCATATTGCAGCTGAATACCCCTCACCTAACCCCCCCCCCCCCCCCCTTCAAACATGAGAGAGAACCTTTTTATAACCTTCAGTTGTCGTAAAAACTCAAAAGGTGTTAAGTTTGTCTGCTCTGGGCTACTGTAAAAAACAAGGTGGCCACCGTAGTGAGCACCCGCTCCCGGTGTAAATATAAAGGGCCCATTCTAGAGAAAGGAAAACAACACTGTAGTTTGTTCATGTTGCTGTTGAACTGAATTAATCCAGAGAAGTGTTTCTGTTTCTCAGCTTAACCTCAAAGACACAAATAGGTAGAGAACATAATAGGAACACGCCAGATTATTAGGTGTACCCAATAAAACGGAGGCTGAGTGTATGTTCGCTACATTTACAGTTTAAAAAAGTTAAAGTAGGTAGACGTAGGAGAGAATTTACAGTTTGACCTCTGGGTCCTCTAACATGTGTGTCCCCCCCCCCCCCCCCCCCCTTGTCTCTCACCCCTTTATCCACCCCCACTCACAGATCTTCGAAGCCAGCCCTTCCTGCGAGCTGATGCGTTGATCCGAAACGGTTGGAAGAGACCCTAAACCACTTATTCATCACTTAGCGCTCCCCTCCCCATTTAAACCCCCCCCCCCCCCCCCACCCCCGCGTCCCGATGGTCCATCTCAACCCTGAGGCTGCAGATCACAAAGACTCAAAATAAAAAAGGGAGGACAGGACAGAGCCCTCTGTGTTAGCTGGGTAATTTATTTATTTATGGAGGCCATTAACCGCCACTTGAAGCGAGCAAAGGCGTCGTTCCAGGAGCTCAGTGGTTTACTCCTCTCTCGCTGCACGTATGAGACTTGCACTGCTCTGTTGGCGTGGAGGGCCCGACCAGTCGGAGCACAGGTGGGGTGAGGTGAGGACTGGAGGACCACAGCGCAGACGGAGTTGTACTTTCACTAACAAGTGCCTGCCAACATGTGGATCTTATTCCCGAGACCATTAATTTCCTCGGATGATGCAGTCATAGCAGGACTTAGACTGGGAGGCAGCCAAGGGAAGATGCCAACCACGCTGCTGGGATGTTTTGCCTCCAAGACACTTGCAAAAAAGAAAAAACCTTCCTCCAAATCATCGAGAAGCTACTCAACACATCCAATCACGACTTAATACCGACAATGTTTTGTTTAGATTTCAATCACATGTATCTCGGAGGAAAGGGCATCTACAGTGCAGGTTCCTTTTGGGGACAAGCTAGCCAAACCAAACTTTCTTGAATGTCTCATGTTGTTGTTTTAAGAAGTGCCTTTTATTTCCTGTGTAACCAGTGTTATTTCTCATGGTTCAGCCATAATAAGTTTGTTTTACACCCGTCATTCGTTAAATATTGTTTTCATTGCCTTGTACTTGTAACATTAGCCTTATAATACCGACGATAATATGCAAAAAGTGTAAATCTCCAGATCTTAAGGCACATGAGAAGAAGGAGAAGAAGGGTTTGAGGATCGCTCTTCTATTTACCTTTAGTGCATCGATGTCTTAAAGCTTCCTCGGATTTGACTTGAGTCATTATGTTTCTGTGCCTTGTTAGAAACTGAATGTTGAACGCCTTGACAACACTTCCTGTCACACTTTGAAGTGACATTATGGAAGTGACACCTGTATGAAGAAGCGGACTGCTGTTTGAGGCCTCGGATGACGTTAACCTGCTATAGATGTGGTGATGGATGAAGGATGTTTCCAATCTTAAAGAGATGTTGTTTGTGAAGATTTGTCTTATATCCTAGAAGGTGAGTTTCCTCCCAACAGCTGTGGAGACTTCCAGCCCGGGTTGTAACTTAAGGGAGCGACACTTTGTACACTAATTCATTTGGCTTTCGTTGTATGAGACACTATTCTTTACATTAATGTACATTGAAATCAAGAAATTTACTTTTTAGAAGAAATTATCCATTATATTTGTCTATTGACTGAAAGATGACACTTTCTTTTTTAATAAACAAGATGAATTATCTAACTATAAGACCAAAGTCTATTATTAAAGTATTATAAGTGTGTTCATGTTTAATTTCAATTCTTTTTTAAGCTAGCTGATATTCATTTCCCGATTTTCCTCTCCATCCTCTCAAATGACGGACAGAGCCACCGTGTAGTTCTACTATAAAAATCCATTTAATTTCTTATATCAAAAAGAAATAGAATCATAACAAAACAATCAGAACCACAAGTATCCATGTGGGTTTCGCCACCGAAAATGTTTCTCCAACCGAAAAATGATTGTTCTAATTTACATGGTCAGGTGAAAATCTAACAGAGCAGGTTGTAAAAAAAAAAGAAAAAAAAAAGCATAAACATAAGAACCCGTTATGAATACTGTTAAAAAGATAAAAGCCGTGAGGGTTTCCTCTAGGATGGATGTGTGAGAGCACCGTGCAGGGGAGGGGGGGGGGGGGGGGGGGGTGCTGAGGCTGAGGAGAAGCTCAGTGAGAAGCAGCATGGTGACACACAGAGAACCAGGCTGACTGACTGATGGTTAGCGTTAGCAGCGAGGCAAAGGAATTAACAAAGGAATGCTTATCAAGAAGCTAATCAGTCTCCTAACTGGGAATGCACTCAACAATGAGCATTAACCTAAATTACAATGTTCATGTAATTACATACAACACACACACACACAAAGGAAAAAACTCCCACAGAAGTACGTACCATCAAACGGGCTCCAAGGGCTTTTCCTGAAAGTACGTTTACAATCAAGAGACAAGGAATGAGAGCTAAGTGTTACCATTCTCAGTTAATTATTCGTTGCAGATCGTTTTTTTCAGTGATGACTGGAAAGAATTCACAGACGCTTGTTGTCACTTCTCCCCCCCCAACCCCCCCGAAAAAAGAACTTTTCTAGAACAGTTTCAGAGCAAAGTCCGGCTGCTGTCCCGAGTGTCCTGCAGGAGGCTAAACCAAAAGGCCACAGATCTCCATCCCAGACTGCTCCTCCTGGAATGTGGACTTTATTACAATCATCTTCATCCAGCACACTCACACACTGCCATTGACTCATTCACTTCTGACACAAGGTCGGTCAATTGTACCACTTAAAAAACAACAAACAAACAAAAAAAAAAAACTGTTAAAAAGTACAGACTGCTATTTGTTACTGATGTTTGTATTCCTGGGTATATTCTCAAGACACTTTGTTAATAGGTTTTATATATATGCAAATATATATATATGTATAGAACTTTAGTCTGTGCAAGGAGGTAAAAGACAATCACTTGAATGTAGGTTTGTTTCGGGACGACAGAGAAGACACTGACCGCGATGCCGAGTCCTCCATGTGTACATGTGCAGTTAAACAACTTCTCATTACTCCCTTTAGACGTCCAGCAGCAAACGTACATATGCACATCGATGTGAGAGACTGAGCCGAAGCAGCATCCAGGAAGCATTCATAGTGACGCTGACACTTCTCTTTCAGGAACAACAAAGACTTGGCGACGTCTTCTACGATGGAACAATATTCTCTTTTTTTCCCCCCTATACAATTCATACAAAAATAAAAAATTAAATTTGTTCCACGGCCATCCGGATCGCTCTATCTTTTACATTTGCACAGAGGTAGTGGCTATATGCGTGAGATTGTGAGGAGGAGGTGAGCAAAAAATTAAAAAGAACTGAATAAATGTCTATAAAATGGTTCCTTTTTCATCACCAGATGATTTTTTTTTTTTTTTTGTCAAAGAACAAAATATAATACTGCAATCACTTAAAAAAAGTAGTCCTTCATTTTATACATTTTATACAGTGTTCCTGCTTTTTTTTGTTGCTTTTCTTTTCAGTTGGTAAAGGCAGAAGACGAGCGAGCTGGTCGTCTCAGCGCTGGGTCGGGCGGGGCAGGGCGACGTGGGCAGAATTCAGTTCATGCCGAGCTCTACGCTAGTGGGTCGCTCAGGTCCTCGTCGCCCTGGGAGAGGAGCTCCTTCTTTTCATCTGTGCTGGCCAGAGAGTTGCGGCTGTTGTGGGCGCCCATGTATAGTGTGGCATACACCGGGTTGGTGAAGTTGGTGGGCTGTGGAGCAAAGGAAAATGACATGGTCACTCTAGGGACATTTCAAAAAATTGGGAAGGAGCATTTACCACATTTTGTAGCTTATAAATGGATGGTTAAATTAAACATCTGCCTCTTGCCACCATGTTAGTTATGTTCTATAGTTTGTCTGCCAGCTGGGGTCCTACAATCTGTCGGTGCATTTCCATCCACGTGTTTTTATGTTCATTTTTGAACTTGATCGTAAAAAGAGTGAAAATGGCAAAAAATATTAAACCATCTCAGAAATTGCAACCAATATTTTTTTTTTTTTAAAAAATAATGAAGCACATGGAGATGTGATTTAAAACATTACTCAAGCTCCAAGTCCACAGGAGGGAAAAAAGAGGCTGAAGACCAAAACATCCGATCTGTGTCGACCAATGAGGAGACTATCCATGCAAAGCCAAATTTCCTATTTTGGAAATTTTGGTTAAAAACTGGCACATTTCATGTCAGTGGAAACCGGGCTTGTGGCACATGGCACGCTATGAGCCTTGGTTTCAACATATTCAAGAACCTCACTGACATCATAATATATTATAAAACCATCTTTCTGGTTAGATACCACGAGACGTAAGTGAAAAAAATGTTTCTTCCTCTCAAATCGTTAATCGTTAAAACAAGAGTGATTTTATCTGGGGTACCTTGTCTGGGTCCAAAGCAAAATCGGAATCCAGGAGCTCCCCGGCGTCATCGTCAGGGTCGCCCTCATAGATCTTATAGGCAGGGTTTCCAATCTCAACATTCATGGCTCCATTTGTCATCCGGTGGTGCTGGAAGCCCTTGGCACTGCAGGCAGACATAGAATAAACAAAATGACCATCAAAGCAATACGTTTAAAATTTGATTTAAAACAAGATGATTACATATTTTGGGGAGAAACCTTAAATTAAACAATTCAGAGCTGCTGTAAACGAATCATAACCCAGGTACTGACTCGGCACCAGCTACACACAATCCACAAAACCAAGACAACATGTACTAAAGTTTGTCAAATGAGCTTTTTTTGTCAAAAGGCCATTTGATCAAACCCGGAAAATATACAGCAGCATGTCTATTGTGGAGAATGCTGGATTTTCTCACATTGCATATATTCAGCCGACTGCAAGCATTTAAACATTGTACGTTGATGCACAATTACATAAAATACGTTTTACCAATCAAGCACACGGCGTAAGCCCATCATGTACACATGTCAACAAGGGAAGGTATGGAGATGCAATGAGGACAAACAGTTCAATTGTTTGTGCATCACCAGTAAAACCATTTCAGATAAGTCAATAGGTCCCTGAGCTGCTGGGCTGGAAACCCCAGGGAGGAAACACAGGAGATGGCAGGCAAGGACAAACAGACAGGCTTTCTGCACTGACCAACAGAATGGGCAACAGAAGCATGGCCATTCTGATTGGGCATTAACAAAAGGAGGGGACAGGGTTTGTGGGTCGACACTATATATATATATGATGTAACCCTATAAAAGTTACCGCGAGCACCGAGAACGAGATTTGCCCGGCCATAGAGACCTGGGAGACAGGAAATAGAGGGTTATCAAAAGGTAGGAGGGAAGGAGAAGAGAGAGAGAGCACAGGTGTGAGGACCAGATTGGTGAAAAGTGAGAGTTTGGTTAAAAAGAAGGTTTCTGAAGCCAGGTCCTACCCGCGCATTCTCCGCTTGTACCACAAGATGGCGCCAACCACCAGCAGTGCCAGTAAGAGCAGCAGTAGCACCGGGATGACGATGGAGGCCGTGCCTGGGAGAGAGAGAGAAAATAACATGAACAAAGGGCAAAGTGCATGTTGTTATACCAACGACACTCAGCAGTCAGGTGCAGCTCACCTCCACTGGAAGTAGAAGAATCCATAGCAGCATCTGCGAATTCACATCTGTATCCTTTCCATCCAACAGGACACCTGGACGCACAACGAGCCAGTTACAGAGTGTGTGTGTGTGTGTGTGTGTTTGTGTACGCGAGTTAGAAAAATAGAGAAATTCACAGTGTGTACGTTCAGGTCGGGGGTGAGTGTCGTATCTTACTTGCACTGAGGAAGCAGTGTGCGAGTTTCAACTGTACATTGGCCATTTGCGCAGAAGTCCAAACAGGAATAGCAGCTGGGTTGGGTCTGACCATTGGGACAGCTACACACACAAACACACACAAACACACACACACACACACAGCAGCATTAATATCTGTATGTTGTAATGATTGAATGTGGGTGCAATATTCAGATATCCACATATTTTGGGAACTTGCAAGGAGTGTGATATCTGACCCTGCTCACTAGTCACCGAGCCGTCCAGAATAAATGTGAACAAATATTTACGATGTCAGCAAACATTTACAAGTCCATGTCTAGTTTATTTTGTGCAGCGTCCACGTTCCACGGTGTACCCACCTGCAGGAGACCTCCCCCGAGGACGACTTCAAACATTGGCCCGTTCCGCAGAACAGACATTTGTCCAGCTCGCACTGGTTCCCAATGTACTCGGTGGTGCACAGGCACAGTTTGGTGCTGTTGGAGGTTTGTAAGCACGTCCCACCGTTCTCACAGAAGCCTTCACATTTACCTGAGGGTCAGAGGGAGAGATGTGAGAGGTGCGGAGTCACAGTCATATGTTCTTCATTAGATCAGGTGTGGCAGTTTTACCGCCATTTTGTGTAAGTAGTGTACATCAGAAGGCTACTATACATTTTATCGTCCATCCAGTAAAACTCTGAAGCAACGTATTCCTGTAGCACTTACTGTACTGGCACTGGTCTCCCTGGTACTCTGCTGGGCAGCTACAGGTTGGTTGGTTGCCCATGTTGACCGAGCAGTTGCCTCCGTTCAGGCAGTGGTCCTGACAAGTCTGCCGGTTGCACGTTGGCCCCGTGAAGCCCTTAGGACATCTGCAGGTTGCAGCTCCTGCATCCAGGTAGAACAGAAGTTAAAAGTTAAAAGAAATCTACTACTAAGTGAAACTATAACTGAGTTCACAAAGGCTGCAGCAACACATACTCTGGTTTAAACATATAGAACAGTGTTTCTCTCTGCAGCAGCCTTTTTAGCCTGTGACGCCTGATGCTCATCAGTGCTCCACCAGACATCGAAAGAATGAGGGGAAGTTGTTTAAAGCAAATGAAACAGCTTTTGTCGTTTACTTCACTACTTCATCATATTTTCGCCTCATATCCGATTATTTGTTTGTTTGTTTGTCAGCAAAAAGTACTGAATGGATTTGCAGGACATGTGGTGGAGGGTTGGGACACGAACCAAGAAAGAACCTATTAAATGTTGGAGTGGATACGAACAAAGTTTTTAGGCCTCGGTAAAAAAAATTCAGGCATGTTTATGAGTGTTTGTAATTTAGTGCAGCCTGATTTAATTTAGAGGGATTGTTGGACCTTGCCAGAGGTATGAATTCTGCTGAGTATCATTCTAACTCAGTATTTAGATACATTTTCCTCACAAGGAAAAAATGTCCACTTAATGACCTGTGGGTATTCACTCACAGCGGGTTAAAACCATCCCATAGTTGTTGAGTTAGTTAATGAATCATCTTCCCTACGATTTTCAGGTAGATCAAGTAGATGAATCGATCTAGAAGTGGTTCAGTGAACATTTTGACCTGTTGGTGGCGCTTGATGAAGAATCAACAGAAATCATTTAGATTTGTACCAAAGTTCAGCAAAATCGCTCCAATGGATGTTTTATAGAAAATCTAAATTTTAAAATGTTACAATGCAACTTCAAACAAAACATGCCAGGAGATTATTAAAGGAGAAATCATCCTCTGGAGACCATGAATGTTTTAACAAAATTTCAGGTTGATCCTACAAATAGTTTTCTGGACAGACATTGAACTATACGACTCACCTGGTTAGAAATATTAAAAAGGAAGTTTACCTGTATTCTACAGAAATATACATCACTGAGGATCAGTAATGGGGAAGAAACTAAATACTGCACATATTAAATTAGCTATCCTTAATCTGAGCGTGTCAGGTTGTTCACATCACAATAAGTTATCCAGTGATTACAGATGAATGTACCCGTATGAGAGGCAGTGCAGGTGCCTCCGTTCTTGCAGTAGTCCCGGCACTGGTTGATCTCACACCTCTCTCCGGTGTAGCTGGGCTGACAGCGACACTTGGCCACCTGCCGGGCGTTGAGAAAGCAGCTCCCACCGTTCTGACACTGAATATCACACGGCCCCGAGGGCGGAGCTGCGGAAAGGGGGAATTCCATGGTTAACCCACATTTTGCTTTAAGGATCGGAAATTTAAAACCACACTCAAGCTGTTAGTGAAAGTATGGATCAAGTTGTTTAGGACTATACAGCCCTCCATACAAGGAGGTAGGTTTGCTGTGCGTGTGCAGACTTACAGAACGGGGACTGGGTGGGGTTCAGTCTCTCCACACATGTGCCATTGTCGGCCACGTAGTTGTTAGGACAGGTACACACTGGTCCACTGGGGCTGAGGAGACACAGCCACTCACACTTTTTCCTGTCACATGGGTTGGTCACTGACGCAGAAAGAAAGAAGAAATGCAATAAGAAAAACACGTGTGTAGCATGTATACAAATGTATTTCTCCAGGACGTATAATATATTTGAACTCTTAGTATAAACATCAGTACACGTGTGTGCAGAAAAAGCCTGAGACAACTGAAGGTCTCTATTCCCACTCACTCTCTGGCTGCTTGTAGCGGTGGTACAGCACGATGTCAGTAGCGTGGTTGATGCCTGTGGTGAGATTCTCCATGGGGCCTTTGCCAAACTTGTTGACGCGGAAGACAAAGTTATTTACATACGTGACCCCGTAGATGTAATCCTCGAAGATGTCTATGCTGAATGGATGAAGCAGCTCTGGAAATGAGAGAAAAAGAGAAAAGGCACGAAAGGGAATAAATATACCGGCAACATGATTTCCGTGTGTCGTGTTCAGTTTTTTTTTATAGCGGGCCGGGCACTCAACTGTTTTTGATGCCGGAGACAGCGATGACGGGATCAGAGCCGTCCAGGCGAACACTCCCAATAACAGAGAGCTTTGCATCGGCCCAGTAAAGACGCTCGTTGAAGTAGTCCACAGCCAAACCTGTAGAGGCCGAGAGGAACCGAGGGGGCACGGATAAGAACACAACAAACAACACCTGCAGCTCCACAGTGTGAGAGAACAAGTCGTGGTGTGTCACTGACCTGTGGGCCACTGGATGTTCTCGTGCACCAGCGTCTGTCTCAGAGTGCCGTCCATGGCAGCAGTCTCAATTTTAGGATGGTTCCCCCAGTCTGCCCAATACATGGTACTGAGGAGAAACACACACAGTTTCAACTTCCCACACACACGATATAGAAACAAAGCAATGATGGCAATGACGTATTTCCTGCGCTTGTGGCACTGAGCCCGGTCTCTCACCCTCTCTGTGGATCCACCACGATGGCGTACGGCTCGTCGATCATGCCGGAGATCAGGGTCTTGCAGTGTTGTCCGGACATCTGAGCCACTTCGATCACATCTCGACCCGAGTCCGTCCAGTACAGATTACCAGCCACCCAGTCCACGGCTATACCGCGAGGCATCTTCAGCTCCTTGATCTGAAGCGGCAGAAACGGTATTTACACCATATTCACGTGTTTTCTGCTGTGGTGGGGTCATCGTATTTGACCCCTTGTTACCTGCAGGTTGGTGATCCTGCCCTCGCTCTGCCTCCGGTTGCGGTGAGAGTTGGTGGAGGTGGACGACGACGACGTGGACGGCCCTGGGAGCTCGTAGGAGGAGATGCGGCCCGTGTGCCAGTTGGTCCAGAAGATGCGGTTGGTCTTGATGTGCAGGTCCATGGCATCGATGCGCACGCTGGCGTCGCCCTGGAAGGTCTGCTCGTAGCGCCAGTTGGGCATGCCCGGGTCCAGGCTGCGGATCTCATTGTCGTCGGCTATGTAGAGAATCTGTCTGCTGCTGTTCATGTCTGGAGGGAGCGGAGGAGGAAACAGTCACGAGCGCGGCTTTAGAAATTAATAATCATGAGGAAAAGCTTGTAAAAAAGCCAAAAGGGGAAACAACTCACTGTCGGCCTTGCAGGTGTCGTTGATCCTGGTGAAGTATTTGTAGCAGCTGCACTTGTAGGAGCCTTTGGTGTTGTTGCAGACGTGGGAACAGACTCCGAACTGCAGACACTCATTCTTATCTGAAAAATACAAATCATATGAAATAGATTAGTTCTCCTCAACTTACTTATCCTAAGTATTTGAGGTGTCGTGACAGTGGCAGTTTCCTGCTTGTGTACCTCTACAGGTCTGGTGTCCCATCTTCTTGAAGCCTGGTTTGCAGGAGCAGAAGGAGTCGGTGCCGTTGATGACACAGTGAGCCTCGTCTCCGTCTCCACACTGAGTCCTGTTGCTCCTGCAGTCGTTCAGCTTGGTGTCTGGAACGCGCAGGTGAAAGAAGAGTCAGTGGAGTTTGCATTTGAAATTTTCGCTTTAAAAAGATCTGAGGTCAGCTGTGGCACCTGTTTTGCAGTTGATCTCATCGGAGCCGTGGTCTTCACAGTCGTTAAAGAAGTTGCAGCGCAGAGTGGAGCTGATGCATCGGCCGTTTGCACACAGGAACTCGTCCTTCTCACATGTGGGCACAGCGGGGGGGACCTCTGTGAGCAGAGAACACCACACACACACACACACACACACACACACACACACGGGTCAGCGATCTTCTCAATTGAAGCTGAGGGAGCAGGGTTTTTTCCAGAGCAATTTTTCAAACGACTCACGGCAGTTCAGCTCATCCGAGTTGTCGCCGCAGTTGTTGACACCGTCGCATCTCTTGGACACTTGCAGACACACGCGGTCGTTCTGGCAGCGGATCGCCCGGGTGGGAGGACACTGGAACCTCCCTGAGAGCCGAGCAGAGGAAGAAGACAGGAGGGGAGAACAGGGAGAAAGTGGTGAACGGAAGAAATAGTGTCAGGACAAAAACAACGGATGACACTTGAGAGTAGTTCGAGACGTGTGTGTGAGATTCGAGCGGCTGCACTCACTGCACTCCTCGGGGTTCTCGTCAGAGTTGTCCCCGCAGTCGTCCTCCCCGTCACACTTCCAGGCGAGGGGCTTGCACAGAGTGTTGTTGCACTGGAACTCGTCCTGAGGGCAGTGACGTGCCGCTGAGGAAAAGCAAAAAGGGGAAAGAAGGAGAGAGTTACTTTTATTACTTTGCACAAAACTTTAACATCTGGGTCTTTTCGCCACAAACCAAACAAATGTTTCTATACATTTTTGTCTCATCACAATGTCAATTTATCTCTAATTACTTCCACTAAGGAGACTTTGTTTTCACCACAGTCCCTTTGTTTGTTGTCAGTAAGCAAGATTAGAGAAAAAACACTGAATGGATTACCATCAAACTACCACAGAAAATGTGGTGTGGGTCGGGGAAGAAGCCATTAGATTCCTGTGTGGATCCAGGATCCAGGATCCCCCCACCACCCCCCCCCCCCCCACACACACACACTTTCTTTAACATTGTGAGATGGGGCTTTCTTTTTACATTTTCCCAGGGAATAATTCATGGATTTTGATAAATAAAAACAGGCACATTTTTGGCACTTATATATATGAGCATGGGGAATTTGATGCAGCTAGATTGAATTTAAGGGGATTGTTGGGCCATTCTAGTTCCATTCTTTATTTTATTCATGCATTTTAAATATTAGTAAAAGAGTTACGACAAAACTGGAAACGTGCACTTACCAGCACTGCCACAATTCTCCTCATCGCTGCCGTCCATGCAGTCAGGGTCGGCGTCACACCGCCAGCGGATGGGAATACAGTGTCCGTTCTTACACTGGAACTGGTCGCTGTCACACTTCAGATCGCAACCATTCTGCAGAAACATCACTGAGGATCAGCTTTTATACTAATACAAGCTAATACATGAAATAAGCATTATTATGCTATATTATTATTATAATGTCACGTGAAGACAAATGAAGTTCCTGTACCTCATCCGATCCATCAGCACAGTCGTGGTCTCCATCACACTTCCACCTCCCGGCAATGCAGCGACCGTTGGTGCAGGCGAACTCGCTCTCTGAACATTGTCGAGGCACTGCAGGAGGAGACAGAGGAGGTTAATTATTGTCCACAGCACTGGCAAACACCTTCAAAAGCACAAACCAAAACTGAACTGAGACAAGCACAAAAAAGTGAAACTTGAAGACAGCTTAGGGAGAACGAAAGGAGATCAGGAAGTCTCAATTTGAGTATTTTAGGCATGTATTAGCAGTGGCATCTATTGGTAAAGGAAAACAGTAGAAGGTTTTTTTAAAAGCCTATATTCTGAGCTATCTTCAGACTCTCACAGGTGTGGGGGGGGGGGGCACAGTTGCACCAGAATGAGAATGAAGACAGTGTAGAGTAAAAAGAAACAGCTGGAAGGTGACACTGAATATGGAAGTAGCTCATGTGAAGGTGGAGTGACTTACCTCTGGCTCATGCCAACACGACAGTATGAAATGAAACAAACACCAGATGAGGTAAGATGCATCAGAAATGACAGGGAGCAGATGTTAGTGTCGAACAAGTGACTTCATGTGCACGGTTAACAGGAGTAAATGTGCAAAGTGAGTATGTTACCAGTGGGAAAAAGAGCATGGGTGCGAATGTGACTGACACTGGACAAGGTGAGATGACAGGTGTTGAGAGCATGAAGGGGACACGTACTGCACTTGTCTTCATCCGAGTTGTCCCCGCAGTCGTTGTCGTAGTCGCACTGCCAGCGGCCCGGGACACAGCGGTTGTTCTTACACCTGAACTGGTACGGCTCGCATGTCCTCTCCGCTAAAGGGAAGAAAAGATGATGGAAATAAAGGATAATCAAATTGAAAAACATCTGGCAGTGCCACTAGTGCATCTTTCTAGTAATTCTAGAAACATGTGGAACCCACATCTCGGGAACTGTTTATCTTATTGGCCTCACACTTGGCAGGCTTATTGTCAAGGGGTCAAGGAAGTGAAGGTCTCATTTGATGCCATTGGGCCACATGTTACGTTCAATTTGAATAAACTGGTGACCAGTGTTCTGTAGCAGTGGTGGCTGGGACTCATCAACCTAAGCAACTGAACTTTAATAAACAGGTGAACAGCTCTTTGTGCAGAACAGTGGCCTCAAGTTTTTGCAGCTGCTCTGTATTTACTGCTGTTAAATCACTGTAGGTGACTTTTACCTTTTCAGAAAGACAACTGCAACCAGCATCCCCCCAGGCCAAGTGAACAGCCCATCCAGACAGACGTGTTCAGAACGGCCACTGCAAAAGTTTTACAAAAATTTAAAAGGCTGACTCTTACCACACTCTTCTTTGGGCTCATCTGATGCGTCGCCGCAGTCGTCCTCGCCGTCACACTTCCAGCGAGCAGGGATGCAGCGTCCAGAGTCTTTACATCTGAACTCGTCTACCCCACAAGTCATCTGGGCTGCAGAGGCAAACATTCAGGTGCAGCTATTTAGACAGATGATCGGGACGACTCGGAAACAAAAAAAGGAACAATGAAGCCGGGAGTCTTACTGCAGTTGGCGGGTTCATCAGATCCGTCCACGCAGTCGTTGTCGCGGTCACACACCCACACACGAGGTATGCAGCGTTTGGTGATGGCGCACTGGAACTGGGTGGCAGCACACGTGACCTCGGCTGAGGGAAGAAGGGATTTGTACAAGTTTAACACCAAAAGGCAAAGAATAGCAGATCAGATTTGGCACTGGGAAAAAAAAAATACAAAAAAGGCTTCAAACTCACGACAGTCCTTCTCATCCTCTCCTTCTCCACAGTTGTCCTGGCCGTTACAGCGGAAGATGCCTGGGATGCAGCGACTTGGGTGGGAACATTTGAACTGGCTTGGGAGGCAAACATGAATATCTGCAGGGAAACAATGAAACCAGCAGAAGACATGAGATGCTGATCAGTCAAATCCATCAAGTGGTGTCTGTGACATGTAAGAAAGCATAGGCTGGGCAGGATGCCGTTTATTGAAAAACATATAATTTGGGAATGAGCAGCTGTATATACACAGAGAGAGACATACCACAGTTGGCCTCATCCGAGTTGTCCTGGCAGTCATTGTCTCCATCACAGATGTAGGCAGGGTTGGTGCAGATGCCTGTACCACACTGGAACTGCCCCGGCCTGCATTTGAATTCAGCTGGAAGAAAGAGTCCGATTCTCAGGATCACTCTGAACTTACACCACAAGACTTTTATAAGTTTGATTTAAGAATGTAACCGTTACATTATGACTATTAATGAGGGTTGATTAGTGTGATGTC
Organism: Pleuronectes platessa; assembly: GCF_947347685.1. Taxonomy (NCBI): domain Eukaryota; kingdom Metazoa; phylum Chordata; class Actinopteri; order Pleuronectiformes; family Pleuronectidae; genus Pleuronectes; species Pleuronectes platessa. The sequence continues at coordinate 12,633,331 of NC_070631.1, read as the reverse complement.
CCACTGAACATGAACGCAGTTTACTCAGTCACAGCAAAGCAGAAACTGTCTGCCTGCCTAAGATGCTAAAAACTTGGATTTATGGATGTTTTCACAGTCCACCGGGCCACAGAGGCAGCTGCCGTGTTTTTAGAGTTTCTCATTATGTTCCTCTGAGACTTACGGCATTCTGCTGGCTCGTCCGAGCGGTCGCCGCAGTCATCCTCCGTGTCACATTTCCACCAAAAGGGAATGCATTTGTCGTTCTTGCACACAAACTAGAGCAGGAGAAGAGAAATGAATCAAAGCGATGATAGGACACGAGAATACCAGAGCTTCACTGCCATCGACAAACCAGAGGCTAACTACTGCAGCACTGGGCCACCGGCCAGCTGTCGATAGACAATCACCAGGTATAAGGAGTTCCTCAAACAAGCCACAGAGAGACATGGAGATATGACAAGCCACTTATCCAAAGCAGTCATTAATTCATATTCACATTGATGATTAGGTGTTTACACAGCCTCTCCTACCTGGCTGGCTGTGCAGTTGGACATGCAGGTCCGCTGATCGCTGGCCAGGTAGAAGTTGGTGGGACAGGCACATTTGAAGCCTCCTCCAGGTGAGAGGAGACAGAGGTTACTGCAGCCGGCGTTGTTCAGCTGGCACGGGTGGTTGAGCACTGGGAGACAGAGACATGGGAACATTTGATTTGATGGAGTTTGGATGAAAGTAGGAAGAGTTATACTTCTAGGGAGGGGTAGGGGATGTGTTTATATTATAATACATTAAGTGAACTCCCGAATCATTAATGCTTCTTATCTTTCCTAGCATATTTAATTTGACAATTGTAAAAAAAAATTATAAAACCGTTTTATGATGTTGATTTTTGGGGGCTGATGTGGATATTATGGGGTAAAGAATAAGGGGTTAAACTTAAATGCACATATCTGAATATTTTGTCAAATAAAAGTTTTCATATCAGTAAAAATAAATGCTGATAAAGATATACCAGTGAAAGGCTCATACCACTGATTTTCCTATGAACTTGCCCGAAGTTAAAAAAACAGCAAAAAAAAAGCGTACAAATTATATTATATGTATTATAATGAGTCATACTGCGAAAAATTAAGGATATTGTTTCACAACAAATATAACAACTTATACACAATGAGAGTACAGTTATAATGTTTATTCATTTTCTGTCCGAGAACCCTTACCCTCAGGCTGGCGATAGGGATGGTAGATGTGGATGTCCATGGGTCGGTGCAGGGTGCTGATCAGGGTGGTCTTGTTGGTCCCCAGACTCTTGTGAGCTCTGTTGATGGACTTTGTCTCCCAGTCGGTCCAGTAGATGTACTCCTCAAACAGAGTCATGGCAAAGATGTGCGGGATGTCCTGGCTGAGAACTGCAGAGAAGCATTCAATCATTAAATCAGGAGAAAATAACTGGGTCAGTCATACTGAAGATTCAACCTTCATGACTTTCTAACACTATCAGTGAACTAACATAAGATTTTTTGTGATTTGTTACAAATGCTTCGCTTAACTTGATATGAAGTGTATGTGAAACATAAAAACAGCTTATTTAAAGTGTAATCTGAAATAGATAAATATGATCCACATCTCAAATTCCCTTCTAGATAATCAGCAATCGCTTGTTTCTTATTCTTGCTGCTGTGATTCCTGCTCCTCGAGTGTAACTGTAAAACAGCAGGGTGGAGTAAACAGCTTCTATAGTGACTCCACTCTATCTGCGTGTTATGAAACCAGCTACACCTCATTAGGCTTAACACTCATGTTTTTCATGTCATATCATGTGTTTGCTGTCAGTGTTTGACGTTGGTGCATTATGGAAACATGCTGGTTATTTTCAGCCCAAATTCATCCCACATGCATGAGTAGGTCTATGCAGCGAGACACACATGAAACACAGACACAGACACACACACACACACCTTGTTAAATAACTGGGATTTCAGTTCACTAACAATGTGCTTTGAAAAATCAAAATGTTTTTAATTATATTCTAGAAGTGGTTCTACAACATCTGGTTGAACTGAGATATTGGTCGGATTAGCATGAAGCGCCCTTTGGTCAGTCCTTATCTGTATTCAAAGGCCATGTCTCCTGCACACACACACACACACACACACACACACAAGGCCCCACTGGTGTTTGCAGTGTGCGTTTGATGTGTGTGCCAAAGGAGGGCTGCAAAACTCACTGGACATACTGTTGGTTTTCTATCACCAGCAGGGATTTTCTATAATGAGACACCTAAATATAAACAGTAGTTTTTTCCTCCAGCTGCACTGGATTTCTCACTGAGTTGAATGACAAAACTGCTGACAACTTCAACACAACACAAAAATTGTATACAATCCCATACACCCACATGTTTACATTATGTACTGGGTCCAGACAAGTAATGATGGGATGCCATAGCTGTTTATGTGTAGAGCAGAACTTAGCGAATGTGAGAAATTGCCATTCAGTCGCCCGCTGAGCTCCGGAATTCCTCTGCACACCCGGCTGTCCCACAATATCAACTATTGTCGCGAGTTTGCCGAACATGTGGGGGCTATGCAGACGTCATACATGCTGGAAGCCTCAGTGATGAGGACAATCTCTCCTATTCAGTGTCTCTGTCCCATGGGCCTTTGCTGCAGGACTCAGACAGACAAACATGCTGCCTGCTTATGCTCAATCGCTCCCAAATAAGTGTGAGTATATATTTATTTGTAAACTCGGTTTAGTTTCTGCACTTCCTTTTTCCACTACTAGTGTGAGTGTACATAGTTAGTTATGTTTGATAATAACTCACTTTAAGAAAGGCAAACCCATGAGAATACAGTAAACTGCACATACAGTACAATGTAAGTTGTAATACAAATATTCACTCCTCCACTGCCATACTGCCAACGTATACCCGTTTTTTATGTACAAGATTTATTGCTGAATCATGAACTCCTGACCAAATAGTCCATCTTCTTAATTTCTCTCTCTTTTCTAACAAACAATATACAATAACACTTCCTGCAGGGCATTCATGTTCTGCAGGAGAGAGTCACACTGTTTGTTTCAATGCAGCCGTATTGGTCATATACCAGTTGTGTACATATCATATATTTCTACACACCTCTACATATACCTGGAGTCTCACACTGTCAACTAGGAGTAGGGAAAGTGTAACCCATCACGCTCTGAGTGTGTAACAACAATAGTAGTGTAAAGTTACCTGTGTGTCTATTGGTGCCATCCAGACTGGCAAACTCAATGTAGTCCTCCCTGGCATCAGCCCAGTATAAACGGTCATTGATGAAATCCAGGGTCAGACCGTTGGGCCAAGTGATTTTATCCTCTATGATCACGCTTCTGTTGGTGCCGTCCATCCCAATTCTCCCAATGTGAGGGTTGTCTCCCCAGTCAGACCAGTACAGGTACCTAAAGATCGAGGCATGAACAGTGTTAGAATTGAAATGACCCTTTCCTGACATATCTTAGAGGTTGAGTAAATGAGCTTGGTTTAAGATGAACTCTCTCACCCGTAGCGTACGTCCAAAGCCACAGCACGAGGTTCCCTGAGGCCATTGTTGACCAACACAGTCCGATAGGCCCCGTTGAGCTTAGACACCTCGATGGTGTCCCGACCTTTGTCGCACCAGTACAGGTTTCCGCCGACCCAGTCCACTGCCAAACCATCCGGGTTGCTCAGGGAGGTCCGGTGTAATACCTGCCGAGTCAGTCAGTCACAGGGTTGGACGGGGATACTTCCACAACTTCCACGAAAAATAACTACTGTGGTTAAATAATGTGCCGGCTGTAACTTTTGGCCGGTGGTCCTTAGAAACATTACAGCTCACATTAAAAGTGCATTCGATTTCCTCACTCACCTCAATGTTGCTGCCGTTCATATTCATGCGTCGGATCATGCTGCCCTGAGTGGTCACATCCGTCCAGTAGATCATCTGCTCTGCATAGTGGAAGTCCAGTGCCACTGCATTGTTCAGACCCTGAAACACAGGTAGGTAGAAAATGTAGAAAATGAAACCGGTGTCCAGAGGGATAACTGTGTTTCAGTCGATCAAACAGAGAACCAGTGGCAACAAAGTCAATTTTCTATACTGTACATTTTTCATGGATGTGTACTTTTATAAATTTACTTTAAAGTATATTTATTTTCACTGTTTCTCTTCTACTCAATCAGCGAATATCTGTACTTTCTACTCCACGAGGTGATCAATAAGGGGGGGGGTTGGTCTCCCTCAATAAGAGCTAAGTGCACCTGCAGCAGCTTCACTTTGGAAGAAACACAGCAGAGACTCCACCATAATACTTTAGTAGACTGGTGCATTAGTGGAAAAAGTCTACACTCATCAAGTACTTTTACTTTAAAACTTTAAGTTTATCTAACAGCAAGCACTTGCGATTACTCAGTAGAAAATGTTGTACTTTCACTTGAGAATGTTTCAATCTCTTTATTTGTACACAAGTTAATTGTTTGAGTACTTCCTCCATCACTGGAACCAGGAAAGGCGAGACGCTTACCTGTTTTATCAGAGTGTAGTTGGAACCATCCAGGTTGAGCTTCCTCAGGTAGTAGCGGTTAGCAAAGATCAGGTAGGGTTCCTCCTCTGCACACAAAGACCAAACAGAAGACGTTTGCTGCAGGGTCGAACTGGCTTTGGACTAAATCTGTCAAATTTGAAACATGCCCGTGAACTTCTTACCCGATGTGGACTTGCAGATGGTGGGGTCGTTGGGGCTGAGTTCAAAGCCGTCCACGCAGAGACAGTGGAAGCTGCCATGTGTGTTGATGCAGCGCTGAGAACAAGGGTAGGTGGTCGTGCACTCGTCTATGTCCACACACGTTTTCCCATCTCGCTTCAGCTGGAAACCGGGATGACAGCGGCACTGAAGAGGGCGAGAGCACAGGAGACGGCTCAACATCTCTCTGGCACTTTTCACCTCGAGTCTGGACCAACCACAAGGGCCTACCACTGTTTTTCAAAAGTATCACTCTGTGTATTTTCTTTTACCAAAAGCTAAATTTTGTTTTTGTGGTACTGATATCGCAACATCTAAATAGTTTCTTATGGTTTTCAGTTGAAGCTCAGTCCACAGCCTCAACACCACAGACATGAGGGTTCACTCAGAGTTCAAGCTGTTCCAGCACTGGCCTCCAACTTTCAAGAAGCCAAAACATGTTTTTGTCTTACATAACCACAGGCTTGAAGTCAGCACTTCCAAATTGTTCCATTTTCTTTCTTTTTTTCACTCACTCACCAATAATAGCCGACACCCCACTGCCTCTGCCTGCTGGAGGTTTAATTTATTGGCCACTCAAAACATGTGACGTCAAAGTTGTTTAATTTGCTCTGAGCTGTTTTCAGACATGAACTGTCACGAAACGTCCACACAATAAGGTCCAGACTTTCTCCTGATGTTCACAACAAAAGGAAAGTGTTCAGGTGAGGATTGTGTGACGCTTTCATTCTGTTGGGGAATTGACACTTTTGTTTACAAAACATCCGACACCGGCGTCAGCCTTCAACACCAAAAGCTCTTGAATCCCTCTTTTCTTTTTAAGTTGACGTCTTCATTGGCGTCCTCTACGTATGTGGCACCTCTTTTTCTTCCTGAGATATTTGTGTTCTTTTTGTTTTTCTCAATTTTGCCTCTGCTGTCTCATAGAACTGTCATCAACACGCCCACTCACTTGATGTGAATTCTCAAAGATTATCCCCTGCTTTGTTTTCGCCTTCACATCCTTGGACATTTTGCATGTTTTTAAATCGGGAGCTGGCAGGAAAGACTCCAGAGATTGTTTTTAGGAACAGGCTCAGACCTTTATGTTCTCACAAACAGAGCTTGGTGCATATCTGACTGCAGCTGTGGTTTCACTCCAGCACACATTCGTTAAAAAAAAAAAAATAGAAAGATAAAGACTTTACAACAGCCAATTAGAGGGCTCACCTTGTAGCCGATCTTGAGGTCATCACAGAGCTGCGAGCAGCCACTCATCTTACTGTTGAGACACTCGTTGATGAAGCAGTTGAGTTCATCAGAGCCATCGCCACAATCATCGTTGCGGTCACACAGCAGCGTCTCGTTCAGGCACTTGCCGTTGTGGCACATGAAGGCTGACTCGTTACACGTCCTCTCTGAAAGCACAGACGAGTGGCTCGTTACGTGTGGGTCCTGTCTCGGCCTTTCAAGACGCTGCTCGTATCACAACTGATGCCTCATTATTTTGGTAGAGAAATCAACGTTGTATAAAATGGTCATTAAAAGTTCTACCTGAGTCCGTGCAGCGAGGGTTCTTGGGAGCTTCATCAGAACGATCCTGACAGTCAAACTCTCCATCACACTCCCATTTCTTCTGGTTGAGGCAGCGGCCGTTGGCACAGCGGAACTCTTCTGGGCCACATGTTGGATATTCTGCAACAGGACGAGAGCGTTGACCTTTACAGAACAGCATCACGGCTTTTACCATGACTCAGCATCTGTGAGTCACTGGGACCTTCTGGTCAAATTAAGAATAAAGATGAAACTAGAAATACTACCCTGCTGTTGTACGCCTCAGAGCTAGTGAAGTTTCAGTGTACATGCATTTTTTCCCCCCCATTCACATGAGCTCACTGTGACCTTTGACCTTTGACCACTCAATTTTAATCGGTCCATCTTTGAGTCCAAGTGATAACTTGTCAAAATGAGAAGAAATCACCTAAAGGCAGACTTGAGATATCATGTTCAAGAGGCTAAAAGATTTTTTGTGAGACCAATGTGACTTTGACCTTTGACTTCTGGCCACCAAACTCTAATGAGTTCATCTTTGAGTCCAAGTGAATGTTTATATAGAGTTTGGAGAAATTCCTGAGCTGTTGCATTCACAGGACCATAAACATGATAATTGAGGTCACAGTGTCGTTGACCTTTGACCCTCGGAAATCTTATCAGTTTATCCTCGACTCAAACTGAACATTTGTACAACATTTGAAGAAATTCCCTCGAGGCGTTTTTTAGATATCGTGTTCACAACAAGAAACGATCACCAATCACATTCTCTCACAAACTCTCTTTTCTTTCATCTCCATTTCTCTCCCAGGACACAAACATCACAGGCACTCACCACATTCTGGGGATTCATCTGAGCCATCGGAGCAGTCGATGTCGTGGTCGCACACAAAGTGTTTGGGGATACACTGTCTGTTCTGGCACATGAACTCGTTCTCGGAATCACACGTGTTGTTGGTGTACGCTGGAGGAAGAACACACACACACTGGGGTCAGTGGACAGGGAAGGTTTCTGAATCGTTTTCATGGTGCTATTTGAAAGTGTCCCACTCACTGCAGCCGGCCTTCACGCTCTCATCCGCTCCATCAGGACAGTCTTTGTCTCCATCGCACTTCCAGCGCTGTGAGACACACATGTGGGAACCGGGACACTGGAAAGCCTCGGGACTGCAGGTCTTGGATTCTGGGACAGCGTTATGGGAAAGATCACGTTAAGCTGAAGGCCTCGACCGGGCTTGGGCGTATTTCTTACATCGGCGAGTGTGAGTAATATGTCACTTACTGCATTTCTGGTCCTCATCAGAACCATCGCCGCAGTCATCTGATCCGTCACACACCCAGTGACTGGAAATACAGCGATGGTTTCCACATTCGAACTGGGTGGATGTGCAGAACTTGTCTGCACAGGAAAGAAGAGAGGGAGAGCTCAGCGTTTCAGAGACGTTATTTTAATTTACTCTGACCGTAACTCATGTTTTCCATGTGCGGCAGGAAGTCTAAAGAAAAACACTGGTTATTCTGGTTTGCTTTGTGTTCTAGGACTCTGTAGAGGACTGACCACAGTGAGTCTCATCAGCTCCGTTCTCACAGTCGTTCTCCTTATCGCAGGTCCAGCTCATGGGAATGCAGCGGCCGCTGGGACACGCAAAGAAGTTGACTGGACATTTAGGCTTCCTCTTATCTGCAGGATAACAGACAAAAACATCGTGTTAGATCTATGACAAGGTTAAGAACGGTTGTATTCACTCAGAGGGGGAAAACAAGCATGGAACCTGGGCAGTTCTTCTCATCGGAAGAGTCTCCACAGTCGTTGTTGCCGTCGCAGACCCACGAGGGCAGATAACACAGAGTGGTTTTCTCACAGCTCTGGAAGGACACGCCTTTCACTCCCAGGCGGAAGAAACGGGAACAATCTGTGGCCTCTGAGAAAAAAAGGACAAGGGCTTTAAAAAGAAAACTGACTAACCGCCAAGGAGGTTTTGTTTTCGTCTGTTTGTCCCCAAGTTTACTGAATGATGGCGGATGACTTACGGCAGTTCATTTCATCGCCTGCATCTTCACAGTTGACCACCTGGTCACAGCGGCTGAAGTTGGAGATGCAGCTTCCGTCTTTGCACTGGAACTCTCCGACTTTGCACAGGGTCACTGCAGGAAGCACAGCACAGAGCATTATATATAAAATGTATAATTATAACACTCTATAGCTCCTCTCAGACAGAACAAATGCAGTTAAGGTGACATTTAAATGTGCAGATCCAGCAGTTGGATCAGCAATAACACTGCTGTGTCGGGTCAAAATGTGCAATCATCTGATAAGATGTGATTATTTAATGAGAGCTATTTTAACGATGCTCAAAGGCACTTCACATTGGTTTGTCTTTGAAAGTAAAACATGTAAATTAAATGAAATGACTTACTGTTACAGGGCAGTTCATCTGAGTGGTCACCACAGTCATCGGTGCCGTCACACCAGAACTGATGACCGATGCAGCGGCCGTTGATGCAGCGTCTGTAGCCTTTCTTACAAATACGATTGGCTGTGGAGGAAGAGCAGTTCATTAGAGATCCCTGAAGTGCAGAGTACTTTTTACCTTTTTTTAAACACAACCTAATCCACCAATTCATCACTGAAACTGATAATCAGCTCTGTGTATAATGAGTGAAACTGATTACCTGTTCTCTCTCTATCGTTCTAAACTGGTTTGAACATGATAATCAGCTCGTTGTTCTCTGACCTGCAGCTCCACCAGGAAACTCACCACAGTACGACTGTTTCTCATCAGACTTGTCTTTGCAGTGGGCCATGCCGTCGCAGGTCAGGCTGTAGTTGATGCAGTCCCCGTTCCCACACTCAAAGTCATCCACACTTCCACAGGATATATTCAGAGCTGGTGAGGGAGACACATCTGATTACAAAGGACAGGCAACCTTATGATCAAGAGGAAAGTCAAGTAATATTTGATCCTGAAATAGTGATGGAGGCCTTTCTGTTTCACTTACAGGAGCAGGTGTTGTCTTCCAGGAGCTGTTGTTCTCCGCGGCAGCTACAGTTGACCCGACCGTCAGACGTGGGCAGACACAGGTCCTGGCAGCCGCCGTTATTCGTTCGGCAAGGAGAGAACTCACCTGAAGGATGAATAACGCAGAGTGTCAAAGAAATTGTTTTGCCTCTACATGACAAAAAAAAATAAAAAAAAATCACATACTGGTATCTGTACACTGGTATTTAAATTCTTTTTTCACATATTTTCCCGGAAATAATAAATGGATGAATATAAATCGATATCTATGAGTGTGTGAAATATGAAAAGGTCTGAGAATGACATCATGAAATCCGTTAAAAATAAATATGTTGGTCGCTGTATCAGAATTCCCCCCCCCCCCCCCCCCAATACCAGTTTTGGTTCCCAAAAATCGATATTGGTTGGGCTCTAATTCGTTGAGGTATTTCAGTCTGGAGCAAAATGGTGGCTGGTCAAACTAAGTGACAGAGCAAGGTGGTCAACCAATGAACAATACTCACAGCTGTTGGAGTCATTAGCCACAGCGACGATGCCCATTGGCTGCTGAGGGATGTCGGCACGCAGCACCTTCATGTCCCCTCCGGTGTACTTGTCCGCTCGGAGGACGGCCCTCCTCACCCAGTCGGTCCAGAAGATGTAGTCCCCGTACACAGCCAGGCCAAACGGGTGGACGGGCTCATTCTTCAACAAGACCTGAAGGAGAAGATAACAGGCGTCAGTTCACCGAACGACTCGATGCTTCTTTTTTTACAGCCACAAGAAAAGAACAGAGAAAGATTATGTCTCACATAACGGCTGCTTCCATCATATTCACAGCGTTCAATCTTGTCCAAGGTGGCGTCAGAGAAGTAGAGTTTCTCAGCCCGGTGATCTATGGCCAGGCCGTTGGGAGTCTTAATGTCGCTGCCGATGATCACGAGCACATTGGCTCCGTTCAGAGACGCCCTCATGATGCTGGGAGCCTGCTCGTTCCAGTTGGTCCAGAACATGAGACTGTAGCGGGGGGGGGGGGGGGGGACAGACACAGGACAAGCATTATGTGGACGCTCCAAAAAAGGTCTCGGGATAAAAGTTATGGTTCAGTGAAGTAAAATAAATCCTGTGCTGGAAAAAGAAAACAGAAAGAAATACAACTGGGCCCCGAGTGCAGAACACCGAGTTCCAATATCAATGACTCACTCCTGACACTCGTCCAGCACAAAGGCTCTGGGGTGGTCTTCTCCAGACATAGTGACCACAGTGTTGCGGTTATAGGCCACAGAGCGGCTCTGAGCCACAGTGTGGCGAGTGATGGTGGACGTTGTGTAACTGGTCCAGTACAATGTGTCCCATCCGCGGTGGTACGCCAGGCCCTCCACTGACCCGACATCTGCGGGACAGAGAAGGAAGAAGTTGGTAAATATTTTTGGACCTTTTCACAAAGAGTCTTTCCACCTCTGGTTCTTTGGGCTTGAGAAGATCCAAGTTTATATTTCAGTATAAAATGATATCAGCTCTCAGGGGTGTTGGTAGCAGCTTTAATGAGGACCTTCAGTGAGAATTCAACAAATCATTAATCCCCGTCATGGTTGTAACAAGTTGCTGCGTTAGTGAGACTTCATTAAAGAGGCAGCGGTAAATGCTCCGCTCCCCCCCCCTCTTCCCTCATCACTCTATGAATGGTGAAACGCGGTCTGGAAGGATATGGTTGAAAAAAGAAGCGAGTAAAAACGGCAGCGGCACCTAACTCATCCGAGTATTTACCAAGCCTGCTGTTCCTGGAAAGACTTTACACAGTTTGGATCATCCTGTCATTTTATAGGCGACTGCCTGCTCATACACACACAGCTCCCTGCGGACGCTCGCATCCGCCGCGAAAATTGTAAATAGAGCAGCTTGAGTCACTTTGGGGACGGAGGGCGCGGCGAGACAGTCAGCCATGAACGGCAGAGATAAAGAAGCCGCTCTGGATATCCATCATCCCTTTTTTGCCCCGCGACCCCCCCCCCCCCCCCCCCGCACTCACAGCAAACATCATCGGACACTGTTCATGTCTGTGCTGCCTTCATGACACTCGACATCATGGAAAAGGACGCCGTACTGTACTGCAGGCTTCGGGGCTCCAGGGTGTGTGCATCCATCTGCTTTGCGTCACACTAGCAACCACCTTTATGAGCACTTACCCCCACCAATAAAAACCTGAACACTCACAACTGTTTGCTTTTGGCTGAAAGTCAATAATCGCCCCATAATAGATGTTTCAGATGAATGACAAAGGGCCATAATCAACCTTAATTTTAACGCTGAATACGCTGGTAACCAACATGATTAACCTCAACTAAAAGCTTAAGGATAAACACAGAGTCGTGGTAATACGTTTTTTTTTTCATACATCAGGCTGCAGGAAACAGATATGAGAAGAAGATGAGCACGGGCAGCTAATCACTCGGATTCAAACACGAGCCCACTTTGAACAGGAAAGAATTCAGTTTGCTCAGCACAGTAACATGTAATGAGATTCCACACTGTCTCCCCTCCCCTCGCTGAGATCAGCTCAGCCCCTTGTCACTGTGCAAACAATAGAGACAACCTGAAGGGAAGCACATTGCCACTCTGAGACAGGAGCCTCTCTGACAACCGCAGGAGTCGCTCTGTAATCCACCTGAGAATTACTTCATTTTTTTTATCACTACCTATATCTTTTTTTTAATATTTTTCTTTCGATGACTGAGAGCCACTTTGAATCGAGCAGCAACTCTTCTGCCCGCGGAGTCTCCGAGGAGCTTCCAAGTGGACAACGTGCCTCCTGCTGCGGTGGCCGCTCACTCTGGCATTGACTGGTTTTCAAAGTGGAACGTCTGACAGCGGCTACTGGGATGAATTCGTCCGGCGTTGCCCGGTTTCAAGAAATCAATAGAGCATCTCTCCAACTTTGACTTGGACGGCTCCTCCTTGGAGTACAAAGGAGATGCTGATGCAGCCCATGGAAAGCCTGCACACTCTTTAAGGTCGATTTTTGTTTTCAGCAAAGGACTTTATCACCCTAAAGTGATTTGAATTACTTCAAAGAGCAGAAAAAGAGTTGAGATATATTTGAGATGGACGCCAGTGAGCAACAGAAAAACCTGAGATATTTTTAAGTGACACTTGACTGCAGATATCTCTTTGCACCTGAAAATGAATTGTCACCACATGATAATGGACTGTTTATCTTTCAAAGTTCAATTTACTGTTTCTCTTCTGTTTTCAAGACTCTAAATGTCAACGAGGTTGTCGACTCACCGGTACGATCTGCACAGCTCATCTGACTGCTATGATAGTGAGAGGACCGATTGTCTCTATGGAGTGTGGTGATGCCTCTGTTAGACGCTCTCCCACTTTGTGAAAACGCTGCTCAGATGCACAGTACCAGGCCTTGACTTTAATCTGACTCTAGTGTGTGAATGCATGGAGACGATGGGGCAGCAGGTAAACACCAGCAGCCTTGGCCAAATCACCCGGGCTGATGAGGCTTTGGTTAAAGCCCTGGTGCCCATCTTAGACGGGCTGATCCTGGTGACTGGCCTTGTGGGCCAAACCCTCGTCATCATCATCCTCAGAGGCAGGCGGAGGAAGGAGAGTCAACCCCCGCACGGCACCGACACCCTCCTGCTGGCCCTGAGCGCTGCCGACCTGCTGCTGCTGCTCTGCCTGCCCTTCCACACCTCCGCCATCACCCTGGGTTTCTGGCCGTTCGGCAGCTTCCTGTGCAAGGCCATCAGCTTCCTGGGCGTGGCCTGCTCCGCCGCCTCGGTCTTCACCCTGGCTGCTCTGGCTGTGACGCGCTACCTCACCGTGGTCCACTCCGCCTGTGCGTACCGCTTGCGGATGCACAGACGCATCAAGCTGACCGTGGCCCTGCTCTGGGTCCCGGCATCGACCCTGGCGGCGCCGCAGTTCGCCTTCCGCACGGTGACCATGTCCGGCGGCGTGTACTGCTTCGCCTTCCTGTCTGACTTCAGCCAGCTGGTTTACAGCATTGCTCTATTCCTGTTTGGCTTTGCCCTACCTCTAGGCATCATTGTGTTGATGTACGCCAAGATCTACTGTTTCCTTCGACATGCGCGGCTGCTGGGGAACGCGCTCCAGCTGGAACGCTACCAGAGTCAGGTCACTCACACCTCAGCTCTCCTGGTGCTGGTCTTCACTCTGCTGTGGCTGCCCTCCTACGCCCTCATGTTCTCCTTCATCGGTGGGACGGTAACAGACTCGCCCGGCTACAATATCATTGCCATCCTGGCCAGACTGCTGGCAACCTCGGTGGCCGTGGTGAACCCTGTACTGTATGGACTCATGTCTCAGAAGTTCAGACGAGATTTGCTGGAGCTGGGGAGAGAGCGCTGGGCCTGGTGCAAGAGCTGCGTGATCGTGTGTCCTCAGGTCGTGAGCAGCGACATGGTGCAGCCCTTTGAGCTGGACACCACGTCAGACAGAGGACAGAGTCTTTGACCAGAAGGACAAATACAGTGCTACCTCATTGCTTCCTGGAAATAGGGCTAGCTAAAAACTTTGTGATTTTAATGAGAATATCATCATTTCATTAAATACTATCACTACACAGATAAATGTGGAAAGTATAAAGAAAACAACCCCCATGAATCAATAAACACACAAACCCCATGTATCTAACTTGTTTTCCTGTCTTTCCTATCAAAGAATATTGCTTTCCCAACAACAGCTTTGGTCCAGAGCTTTTAAATGCCATGTTTCTCAGGATGGAGTTCAACCAGCTACTCTTGAATCATTTAAAAAGACACTTCAGTGTTGAAACAAGCCAAAAGCACAGTCTGTGTGTGGGTGTGTGTGTGTGCGCCTGTGTGTGCATCTTCTTCAAGTGGCAGCACAAAGTGATGTCAGTCTCTGGTTGAGAAGCTGCAGCTGTGTGTGTGTGTGTGTGTGTGTGTGTGTGTGTGCGTGTGTGCGTGCGTGCGTAGGTGTGTGTGTGTGTGTGTGTGTGTGTGTTGTACAGGCGATCCTCCTGGGTGTTTGTGTTGTCAGAATGTGTGATGACAGCTGTTTACAGTGTCGGGGGATGAGGGACAACATGCAGTTATTAATGGTGACGATAACAGAAAAGGCTTAAATGTGTTTTCACACTGAGCCGAGGGAAATGTCTACCTGCAGTAAAGACTGTTGTGTAATGGCACTCACACTTCCTGATGAAAAAACAGAAAGGCCACACTTACTGTCCACCACGATCTTGCGGTCTGTGCCGTCATCGTTGATCTGCTGGATGTTTCCGAAGTGGATGTCGCTGAAGAAGATGCGGTTGGTCCCCTTGCCTCCGCCGCCGTGGTAGTCGAAGGTGAGGGCGATGACGTTCTTCATGTGATCGGGGTCCTCGAACGGCTTGATGGGCGCGTTGAGGTTGGTCTCGTCCGAGAGGTGGATGCTCTTCAGAATGGTACGCTCCGAGTACAGCAGGTAGCCGTCGTAGTCGCGGCAGCTGCGGTTGTCCTCGGCCAGCATGCCGTGAGCACAGGCGCAGGTGCGCTCCGCGTTGCCGCGATAGAGACACAGCTGCTCACAGCCGCCATTGTTGTCCTTGCAGACATTGGTGCCTGGGGAGAGCGCGGCACGTTTATGAGGTGTGTTGTTAAACAAAGAATGAGCCTGGTTAAATGCAGCATTTCAGCCATTCCTGGGAGTTTCCATTATGTTGGGTGGTAAAACATGTTTTATTATTGTGCGTGTGAGGAGTTGTTTTCTCCACACGTGAGAACATGCATGGGCAGCTCACTCTTCTTGAAAACTAATTTTTATGGCCATTTTTTTCATGAAATCCTAAGAGGCTCATGATATGTTAAGGTGTGTGTATGTTTTGTGTGTTTTTCTACCTTGCTGCCGGGCTCTGTTGAAAACCTTGATGTCCTTCAGCTGCACACCAATACCAGTCCTGAGCTGCACAGCGTCTGTAGCATTGTCTTTGCTGCCTCTCTTAATGGAGCCATTGGCATGAGTACTAAACAAAAGACAACAAATCCATGTGTCAATCAACACGACATCCCAATACGACATTGTCCCCATGAATGAAATCGCTGTTCTTTTCAACAGAAAGTATGGATAGATTAGAAAGATGGTTTAAGTTTAACAAACTTATTTCTCCACTGGACTGACCGATCGCTCCAGTAAATGTATTCCTCAAAAACAGAAACAGCAAACATGTCCATGTTGTTGTTGGCCAGCACCAGCTCCCGGTTGTCTCCGGTCTCCAGGTTGATGCGCTCGATCTTGTCGGTCCTGGCATCGCACCAGTACAGAAAACCATCCTGCAGACACAGAGCAGACAGGAATTATTCAAGTCGTATTTTCGGATAATCAGAATATGAGTATTGATGTAACGGTATCATGCTACTAGGATATATTTCATTTTCCTTTTAGCTTCTTTTCTACAACCCTTGATGCTAACAAATAATTCCATAAGAATTTCATAATTTTTTCGGATCCATCATCGCTATATTAAAGCAATGCAAATATAAAATATCATTCAATAATTCAGCTGTAATTCAACTACTAAACCACTAAATTCAATTAGCTATGAATAATAATAATTCTCAAAAACTAAACATGGTCCAGTCAAAAAAAAATCCTATTTGTACAAACAACACATTTCAGCAGAATGACATCAGCTGTGGTCCGCACCTCGTAGTCGATGGAGATTCCATTTGGCCAGCTGATGCTGGAGTTGACCAGGACCAACCTCTGGGTGCCGTCCAACCGAGAGCGCTCGATACGAGGGTACTGACCCCACTCGGTCCAGAACAGATACCTGCACACAGACACACACCACAGATGATTTGTAGGTGCATTTCCACCCTATTACAGAGGGCTGAGTTAAACTGTTGGCAGGAAGTCTTACCCTTTCACTGGGTGGACAGTGATGGCTCTGGGTTTGTCCAGGCCCTGGGAAATGACCACATAGCGGAACGAGCCATTCAGCCGGGCCACCTCAATCACGTCGAAGCCCTGGTCAGTCCAGTAAATGTTTCCTATAAAGCACCGGGACAGAAGTCAGCTATTTCGTCCTTTAGCAAAATGAAATACCCACAGGTGATGGATAGAATCTGTATCAACCTGCTATCCAGTCAACGGTGATGCCCTCCACCCGGCCGATGCCGTTGGTGACCACATCCTCTCTCCACGTCTGATCCCTCTTCGCCCTGCTGATGGTGCTCAGGCCCATGTCCACCCAGTAGATGGTGTCATTGTCTGAAAAGGAAAAGGCCATTTGTGTCACTCTATAAATAATCGATTCACTGGGATAATGACAGCTTTGCGGCTGCATAGTCACTGATGTCCCTCGGCATCACTCACCGGCGTGGAAGTCGATGCCGACAGCCAGAGAGGTGCCAGACACCGGCACCAGGGCGTCAGATTTGTCGGCGGGGTCGAGTGGAATTCCTCTGATTCCCTCATGAACCGAGTAGAGAAGGAACGAGCCCATACCTGCTCAGAGAAAGCATATTTCACTTTTTGTTCTGAGGACACGTTGCATTCCTACTGTATGTGTGAATGTAGCTGTGACGCAGCGTCTCACCCTCGCAGGACTGCTGTCCCGTCTTGAGGCTGTAGCCGGCGGTGCACATGCACGCCCTGGTTGTTGGGGAAGTGGGGAGACACAGCTGGGAGCAGTCGCCGTTGTTGTTACTGCACAGGTTGATACCTCCTGCAGGAAAGGGAGAAGATCAGTGAGAAATAAAACACACAAAAACAGAGAAATGGCTCTGAAGAGGAAGAAGATAAAACAGCAGTCAGTGTTTTCAAATGATATTTCGTACCTTTCTGAACGTCCTCATCATAGATCCTCATGTGCATCATAGGAGAAGTGTTGTTTCGCAAAACCTTCCAGTCTCCTCCGTCGCTCTTGTTACAAGTTCCGATCTGGTCAGTGCCTTGATCGGCCCACCACAGCTTGTCTCCTAGAGCGAGGGGAGTTGATTCACATCTTTATTTCTTTATCTTGGGCTAATGATTCTAAGACATCGATCTGCCCAGAATATAAGTAATAACCCGATCCATCTAATATATTTAAAATAATTATCTTACCCATGATAGCCAGCGCAGTAGCCTTGGTAAGTTTGCCTTTTACACCCTCCAGGATCTCCAGGTTGGATCCATCCATCTGACAGCGGCTGATGGTGCTGTTCCCTGAGCTGACCCAGTACAGCTGCTCTTTCTCAAAGTCAATAGAGAGGCCTGTGTGGGGAGACAATTATACATGTACAGCTCTTACATTGATCTGCTTAGTCTGTGCTTTCACCCTGTACAGTTCAGTATTATTCTGCAATCAGTTTCTTGGAGGACGGAGGGGAAACGTTTGCTCACCTACTGGTCCCTTCTGATCAGTGAACAGTGTGGTGAAGTTGCTACCATCCATGTTGGACATGCTGATGTTGTCCCCATCAGTCCAGTAAAGCTTCCTGGGGAAGGATATGGATAATATTAGATGCAGAGAGGATTTGAGAAATGAAACAATGATCTGATAAAAGGTCGAAGCAAGGACAAAGCAACAGGAGCATCAAATGTGTAAAAAGCAAATGTATGAATGAAGAAAAGAAAAAGAGACTGACACTGTGTCTCAAAAGGGATTTCTTCTAAAAAAGGACGCTTACCCCAGTATAGGATGCAGCACCAGGCAGTGGGGCTTGTCTAATCCCTGGATCACAGCGTTCTTGAAAGACCCATCCAGTCTGGCCACATTGATCTGCTTCTTATTGGCATCATAGCTGGTCCAGAAAAGGTTCCTGGAGACCCAGTCCACAGCCAGCCCATGGGCGTTAGGAAGGTCTGAGGAGTGTCCAGAGAGAGAAAATGTTAGAGCTTCCAGGGCATGTAGTCAGTTATCAAAAATATTTCATTTTCGTTTCAAATAATTACAAGAAATATAAAAAAAAATGATAAAAACAGGATGCCACCGATATTCCTAGGATTGTTCTTACCAGCCGACACCACAGTCTCCACCCCTGTGCCATTGATGAAAGCTCTCTTGATTGTCTGCGTTCGAACGTCCGACCAGTAGATCCGATGCTCCACCGCGTCGTAGTCGACCGCCGTCACGTTGTCTATGTCCGGCACCGTGAAGGAGATGATGTAGTTGTAGTACGGGTTGTCGATGTCCACGCCTCGGATCTCGATCTGACGAGCGTAGAGAAGGAACTTGCGAGACTCTGGAGAAGAAAAGTGAAAAGCAGAGGAGGGGAAGGAGTTATTTTACTTTCTGTGATATCTACAAAATCAAGTGTTTAAGTCCAATATCAGCAGCAAAGATTTAACATAAGATTTTCAATAATGTCTGCATAGAAGAACCCTTTTCTCATGTTGTAGTTTGTCCCATTACACTGTTATTAGCTCACTGTGATTAAAGGTTTAGTTAAGTTTGTGTTTTCTTACTCAACCGCCAACACAGTTAAAGGCAACCAGCCGGATCCCCGGAGACAGATGCTCGAGAGGGTCAAAATAACCAGTAACACGTTGTTTACCCTCTGAGAGGTGGGGGGGTGGAGACAACCGGTAACTCCCCCTCAATCAAGAATGTAATTGAAGAAGTGAATGAACCGGAGTTCAGGGGAAAAAAAACTGAAATCTGTTAAACCAGCTGAGACTCCCTGAAAACTCCCTCGTTACCGGGGAAAGCATCAGACGCCCTCTGATCCAATTATCCCTCCATCTACACTGCTGAGGACTGTTCTGCTGAATGCTAAACATTCAGACAGACACTCAACATCGAAGTGTGTGCACATCGAGTCCCACGGCTCCCCCCTCCTCAAAACCATCAGGAAATCACACCGCGCTAAATGAAAACTTCAGCACTTGTGATAGTATTTCATCTGAAATGATATTAGAAGGAGAGTGTGGCACAAACAGGGGAGAGGCAATCAGTCCCACTCGGAGCAGAGTTCACTGCTGGAGTCTTGACCGCTGTGAGAAAAGATCCCTGCAAACAAAGAGCTGTTCCCCTGCTCCTTAAGGACGGATGGTATGTCCCAGTACTGTGTGCACATTCTCTCTAAGAGGGGTTCTACAGTGTGTTCCTTACCTTTGCAGGTTCGCTTGTCGGGCTGCAGCTTCATGAGGTGAGGGCAGGCACAGGAGAAGGTCTGGTTGAAGTTGATGAGACAGAGGTGGGAGCACGGATCTTTGCCGTCACTTGGGGCACATGGGTTGGGAGCTAAAAGAGAGAAAGAAAATAAATATTAAAGAAAAAGTGAGAAAGATGATTCAGATGTGTTAACCTGCAGAGGAGGTGTCTCAATTTAGGGGTTGCGTCTTCCAGAAGCCGCATCTGAGGACTGGACCCTAACCCCTTGAGTCACCCCTGCAGTATAACATGGCTGTCGCACTTTGAAAGCTTCTTTAACAGCGGCAAATGCATCCTTTCATTCCAGAGAGATCAAGGCTCCAAGAGGTGGATCCTTCCCGGGTCAAACCAATCCTAGGATTCATTGCACTTTGATGACAAACCGTTTTTCAAAGAGGTAATGGCTTCGGCCACAAACGCTTGAGTGTCACGCTTCAACTCCACCGAACAGCTAATGGTGCACATGATTAAAAACCGAGGGACATTAAAACCTTCTCGTCCTGTCCGACTGAAGCTAGTGAGGGAGGGCTGGGGAAGCTGATCACTGAAATGCTCTGGTATCAGTTCAGCTTTACGCTCTATGTGACCCAATCAGACCTCCTCCCTGGCCCGGGCAGCTGGCGCCCTCTGAATGAGATGGCCCCCGATCTTGGACACAGCTGTGGGATGTGAAAGACTTGTTTTTGTCCTTATTTTGCAAACTACATTGGATATTATCTTTACAAAAATGTAGAAAAAAGCATGAAAGTAACATATACCTGTCGTACCAGGCTAAGCTGATAGTTTTAATGTGAGATGCAATTTCCAGAGTATCACAGTCAAAAGTGATTTGCTCATTTCCCAGAGTGTAACGGACCCACAAGGAAAGCGAGGGTGCAAAAACCTGTCAACGCCGCTCGTTGCCTCGTCACTGTCATGGACACTGGCTGCAGCTGTCAATCAAGCATTCCGTGAGATCCCTCTTCCCTGCCTCCAATTACAGGACCCAGTGCCTCTGAGCCGCCCACACACCCCTGGGACCCCCACAGGCCATCGGCTGCTAAACATCAAGGCGACAGCTCGCTGTGACAGAACACTGCAAAAACAGTTCCAACAAGACCGACTGCCATTTTGTCAGTCATTGTGTGTCTGTGAGATTAACACATGATATTTAAGTCACAGGGGGAGGGGGGGTTATTCCCCGCCCAGCTGGGGGGAGATACCCAACAATGAGGTGACTTTTTGATCAGCGAGGCAGCGGGAGGTGTCCAGATTGTTCCCGGTGCGAGGAGACAACGCGCCTCGAGGCTCTGAAAAGGTCAGCTGTCTGCGGGGAATACGAGCTGAGAGACAACATGGTCGGCAATGAGCTGCGAGCTTGTCACCACTCGCCTCTGAGTTAGAGTCCAAATTAGCCGGCTGTGCTGACAGGCAGGGGGAGTCAATCTTCTTTAGGAGCATTTGATTCTGCCAAGCGACATACCTTGGGGTTGTCTGGACGGGTGATAGACCTGCAGGTCAAAGGGCTGTGTGTTGGTGCGCTGGACGACGGTCACGTTGTGTCCCGTCCATTTGTTGGCCTTGGCCAAAGTGTTGGTCCTCCAGTCGGTCCAGTAGACCTCGCCGCCGTACATGGTCACCGCAAACGGGTGGGACAGATACTCGTGACCTCGCAGCACCTCGATCAGCCCAGAGCCGTCGTACTTGGCGGAGTAGATGGCATCGGACCTGGATGAGAGTTAAAGGCTGAGGTGTTTGCTTTACATAACAGTATGTGCATGCTGTTCATGTCACTAGATGTGTCAGTACTGCGTGTTGGTGGTTTTACATAAGCATACCACCTCTGCATGTTTATCAAAACAATTACATAATAACAAGAAATGAGGGGGGAAACAACGAGTGAGTGATGTAATCAGTGAGTGGGTGGCTGCAGCGCGATGAGAGCGCTCTGCATATTCAGAGAGGAGAAGCAAGTGGTACCTGGCATCAATCCAGACAATGCGTCTCTCCATGTAGTCCACAGTGAGTCCGTTGGGCCAGCCCCCGCTGCCTGTCTCCTTGTGGATGGTGCGTCTGCCTTCACCGCTCATAGATGCGGCCTCAATCCTGGGCAGACTGGCATCCCAGTCAGTCCAGAACAGAATACTGCACACAGATGGTTAAAATCATCAATTCAAGGGATTATTCCAGTACAGAACATTTCATATATACACACTGTCGCCTACAAGCCACTGAGCACAGTACTCTTACCCATCACGGGGGTCTAGGGCAATTGCCCTGGGATGCTCCACCTCCCCAGCCAGCAGGGTGGTTCTCATGGTCCCGTCCAGTTTGGCCACCTCGATCTGATCCAGATTGCTCTCCACCCAGTAGATGTTTCCTGCGATCCAGTCCACGGCCAGGCCCTCGGGAGTGGCCAGTCCGTACTGGATCACCACCTCAAAGCTGGTCAGAGCTGAACCCAACGTAAAAGAGGAAATGGGAATTGGTTGCATTTCATAGGAGAAAAAAAAAAAGCAGCTGTAATTCTCCTCATTTGGTTTAATAGCTTGGCTCATGTAACACTCCTCAGGTTGAGCTGATCTCAAGCCAGCACATATGGTTCAGTGTAAAAAAAAAGAAAAAGAAAATCACTACAACACTGAACTGTTTAGAATTCGTTTCTCCTATGGAATCGGTCAGTGAAGGACCTGCACTGCTGCACTGCGTCTGTCAGTGCGACTTCAACCAAACCCACTGCCCCACTCCTAAGCCCTCTTGCTTTTTATTATTTCCCAGAAACCACTGGCTCTCATGTAAACCAAAGTGCAAAACCAAAACGTGTGATCATCTCTGGCTCAAGGAGATCGGACAAGTTTTTCACAAGTCCTTCCAGAAGTAATTAGAGGGAGAGGGATGGGTCGACTTCAGTTCTCTTAAAAGGAATGCTGGAGCTGGACTGGCTTCCTGGGAGGATTTGTGGGTTTGGGACATCTTTATTAAGCAGTTGGCACTAACCGGTAGATGCCAATAACTTTGGGGATGCTGGATTTGCTTCGATAACAAGCAGCAGGAGCTGATGCATGAGTTATTCACAATGTCTCCGCCTCAGAAGCCCTGTGTTAATGTTGGAGCTGGAGAGCTGGGACCGGGAACTACAGCGTTTTGTGCCTCCTACGCTGCATCAGGGTTCTGGCTGCAGTCACGCACAGCGAGTGCTGAGATAAATAGGAAGAGACAAAGCCTTCCGTGTGCCCCCTAAGTGCTGTGCTGGGAACACAACCTTGATTGGCGAGGAGACCTGGGGTTTTGGAGCAGGAAAGGGCCGACAATGACCTGGGAGATTTATTCAGGGTCACGAGCCGCCGCTGCTGACCACAGACTCTTTCTGGCTCAGAGAAATTACAGAGTGTACTCGCTCTGTGGAAGTTCGTTTCTCAGAAATCCACAGTTAAAAGCCCAAACATGATTTGCTATCTCATAAAGAACAATCCCCTCCACTGTTTTTTTTTCCTTTTTTCGCTCACAAAAGGAAGACAGTGAAAAATGATCTCATTACAATGTAAATTGCACCGTTCTGAGAAGCCGTTCATCCCACTGTCCCCATTGATCTTTCACCGTAACCTAAAATTACAGAGAGCTGCGGCTGGGCTTCGTGCCTCACCTCCATTCTCTGACAGTTTCCCACGGTAGATTTTGTCCTCCACCACATCAGTCCAGTACAGGGTGCTCTGGTTCAGGTGGAAGTCCAGGGCGATGGTGTTCCTCAGGCCTGGTACCAGCACACTGAACTCCCCCTTGTTCAGCTCAATCCTTCTGATCTCATGGCGGTTGGAGAAGATGATGAAGGGCTTGAACGGATCTGAAGGCAGAGGAGTAAAACTCAGAAGAGGCAAAGCTCTGCAGGAAAGTGAATCTCATCTCAGAGTCCAGATCAAGAAACACATTCACCCTTTTTGATGTAAAATCCAATCAAAAGAATTGAAATTGAGTCTTCAAAAACCACAATCCACTGAATTATGAAGGACAAAAAACACATTTATAAATAGATAAATAAATAATGTTTCAGGTAAAAGGGCCTACTTCTACATTTATTTATTTCTGTATTTCTGTCTCCATATGTCAATCAGGTAGGCGGGCTTAACTCAGTCTGAAAGCCTGATTGGTTATATTGGTGTACATGTATAAATATATGAATATTTAGGAATAAATAAATAAATGTGGGAAAAAATAAACAGCTTTTTTTGATTGCAAACTAAATACATAGTTATATAGCTGAATCAGTATTGAAGAGCCCAATCTGAAAGCTCTGAAAGTCTTCCCTCACCAGTGCTTTTGCAGCTCTCCATGTCAGCCTCCAGCTCCCAGCCCTCGTAGCAGGAACACTTGACGCTGGATTTCTCCTGCTCGCACTTCTGGCTGCACTTGAGGTGTTTGGCGCAGAAGCTCTGAATTTGGCAGGTCTTGTTGTCGGCTCCCAGCTCCATACCCAGGGGACAGGAGCACATGAAGCCCTCCCCGGGGATGATGCTGCAGTTGTGGCTGCAACCGCCGTTGTCCAACGAACACAAATCTGCAGGCAGGAAACACAGATGACAGAGCTGGAGAGCGTCCAAGACAGAAGGTCTGTGAGCGGTGGGTGTGGTGTTCGATGTACAGAAATCTTTGTAAAGAATGTTTTACCACAAAGCTTCTCGTCAGATCCATCCGGACAATCGTCGGTGCCGTCACACAGCTTCTCGGCGGGCAGGCAGATGGAGTCGTTGGTGGCACACATGTGGTGAGACAGCTTGCACACCAACGCCTCGCAGTTGTCCTCGTCCGAGTTGTCCTCACAGTCACTGTCGCCGTCACACACCCAGGCCTTGCTGATGCAGCGAGCTGACAACACCAGGAAATGTCAACTTTCAGATTTGGTTTGTTTTCCATATTTTAATCTTAATATATTCATAGAAATCGGTTTTAATAGGTTTCAGGGCTCGGTAACATCAGAGTGAAGCTAAAAGTTTGGAACTAAAATATATATATATATATATATATAATATAAAAAAGACCACAATCAGCAGATTTGCTCAGGAAGGAAAAGTGAACCTCAATTTTTTAACTGACATGAATATCTGAGCCAATCATAAAGCATCATGACAGGGCTGACATTTGAGTCCAGAATGGAGGAAGCTTGTAACATAAAATTTTATATGCACTCCTGTTCGCCAAATGAGACGCAAGGGTCATAACTTTCCTCTTTGTATCCAGTTTGCCACAAAGAGCGTCACTGCATGACGCACGTGACATAAATCTCCCACTGACGCTTTGTGGTCTGACTGAATATTACCTCCTTCAGTGATCTGTCACTATTAGAGGAGGATATACGTTTTAGAAATAAGAAAGCTTCAACACTCTTATCTAACTTGTGGTACGTCACACAGTTTGAATCCTCCTTACCAGAGTCCCTGCAGCTGAACTTGACCGCGGGGTCACACATGTGGGTGACCCCCTCGCAGTTGTTCTCGTCACTGAGGTCCATGCAGTCGGTGTCGCCGTCACAGCGCCAGCGCATGGGAATGCACAGGCTGTCCAGCCGACACTGGAACTCGTCCACATGGCAGCCGCCCGGAGGACGAGTCGCTGCAGAGAAACACAAAAACAGAGACAATGGGTGAAAGTGAGGGGGGGGGGGGGGAGTGTGCAGTTAAGCCGATTTCTAAGAAGTAACAAAATACCATAATAAATCCACAACTGAAAAAGAACCAGCGTGGAGCCACAGCCAGCAGACACCACTGACACTCAGACCACACACACATACACTCTGCCAAAACGGAGAAGAGGAAGAATAGGCCATTCCAGACATTAATTAATGTGTAGGTTTGCTGGAAAGCTGGAGTTAACAACCTGACGCTGAGCCAAGTTAAACAACAATGACACACACAGCTCACTGACTGATGTCAGAGGCAGATGAAAGGAGGTGGCACAATGACATCCCCTCATGGCAAAGGTCAGCGCTTGGCCCGGCTGCAGCAGGAAATGGGCCGGGGACCTTTCAGCAGAGAACACAATATACAGGAGGGGAAGGTGATAGTATTGCTTTTTTTGTTTCAGCTAATGACTTCCAGACGGCAGGCTGTGAGAGCTCCCAAACGCGCGCACACACACACACACACACACACACACACACACACACACACACACACACACACACACACACACACACACACACACACACACACACACACACACACACACACACACACACACACACACACACACACACACACACACACACAAACACAAACACAAAGCACAGCTTGCTTATTAAACCAACAGGTCAGGCTGGGCCCAGTATTTGCATGCTGAGGCTTGACAGCAGTTGGCTGCGGCTCTGCACGGATCAAACAGGACATGCAGCTCGGACAGGAGCGTATGCCTCCAGGCCGACCGGCGGCTGAGGAAAGAGCCGGACACCGAGATGCGGCGGTGTCAGAGCCGCCATCACAAAGAGCGGTTAACCACCAGTCAACGTTCTGCTCTGGACATGTCAATTCATGTCGCTTGCAGCAGAGTCAAAACACGTGTGCCTTTCAAAGAGTTTAATTGTTACCTAACCACAAAGCATAATCACATCCTGAACAGTGCAACAGAGAGGATTCTCTGTAAATGATAAGTGGAAGCCCGGAGCAGGCCGGGGCATGCAGAGCAGAGGAAATGGGATCATTATGATAACCTCTGTGCAACTGCAACATGTACAGGAAACAATGTTGAGAGACAGCGCATGATGAGGAGAGAGCTCCACGAGGCTGAGGACCAAAACAAGTTTCATTTGCAGCGCCGAGTTTGAGGAGACAAGGCGATGAACAGCTTCCAGCAGTTTGGTGAACACAGTAGTGTGGCCTACCCTGGTTGGTGCAGTTGGCGTGAGTCTCGTCACTGTAGTCTCCGCAGTCGTTGTCTCCGTCGCAGGTCCAGTATTCTGGGATGCAGCGACCACTGTTGCATTTGAACTGGACGCTGGAGCAGGAGTGGCTGCAGCCGGCTTCGTCGCTGTTGTCTCCGCAGTCGTTGTCTGTGCACACGCAGTCACACCAGGTTTCATTATCAGGTTGTTTTTAATGTGCAGCTGCGTGAAAAGCCAGAGCGGCCGATGCTCACCGTTGTCACAGCGCCAGTTGATGTTGATGCAGCGGCCGTTGGCACAGGTGAACTGGGTCAGAGGGAAGCAGGTTGGGTATGCTGGGAGGAGGGAGAAAAAAAATAGTCATTAGCATGTTTGTCATTTGTGCAAATCATGCAAAATCAACAGGATGACGGTGCAGCAAAGACTCACCACAGGAGTCGGGTTCGTCGGAGCGATCTCCACAGTCGTCATCCAGGTCACATGTCCAGGAGATGGGGATGCAGCGCCCACTGGCACAGGGGTACTGGTTTGGTGGGCACGTACGAGCTGGCAGGGGAACAAGGCAGGAAACAGTCAAGTCCTCTTTCCTTTTGTCATATCCCTGACTCAACATTTCAGCTTGCATTAAGTGATGACTGTTCAAGAAGACATCTTTAAAGACCTAATAGATCAGGGCGTAGCTTAGTTTCCCATAATCTATTGCTACAAAAAGTGATTAACAATCACGGAAGCTCCCTTTATCTTAATTGAGTTAAACACAATGTGTAATCTCCTTCAATTTACGTGGGACACTGACACAGCTCTTGTGAAAAGCAACAAATTGTGTTGGACAAGAGCCACCACTGCGTTTCAGCCCAGTGTCACTGAAACAGATTAATACATCCTCATGGTCCGGTTCTGAATTCCTGCTGACATCAGCCGCACTTATTGTCCGATTCCAATCTCTGTGGTGCAGATGCAACTTACAGGCTTCATCGTCTCAGTAAGAAACTAAAATCCACCACTGAATACTGAAATATTGTTAATTCTGCAGTCACATCCCCCACGTGATTTTCTTTGTTTCAATGCTTTAAGTTGCAGATCCAGATTCCATACACATCATGCAGGATGTTCATTTGCAGCATATTAAAAGATGGTAAATGGATTTGTATTTATATAGCGCTTTTCTAGTCTTGATGACCACTCAAAGCGCTTTACATTACAGTTTCACATTCACCCATTCACACACACATTCATACAGTGCATCTATCCCAGCACTTTGTTATTCTATGGGGGGCCATTCGGGGTTCAGCATCTTGCCCAAGGACACTTCGGCATGCAGATGGTTCAGACTGGGAATCGAACCGCCGACCTTCAGGTTGGAGGACGACCACTCTACCCCTCAGCCACAGATGAGAGAAGAACTCCCATGATCTCCGAGTAACAGGAGACATCACATAACTTTATACGCACCAGAACAGGTGGTGTTGGACTCGTCTTCATCGTTGCCGCAGTCATTGTCTCCGTCACAGAGCCACCGCAGGGGGATGCAGCGGTTGTTCTGGCATTTGAATCGGTCCGCTGGGCACGTGTGCTGGTCTGGGCGGGAGAAAACAAAATGGAACATGTCTGGTAAATAAACCCATAACTCTTCAAGTATGTCACTTTTAGATTAAAAACAGTGTAGAACATCCAGGACGAGTACGAGTCCGTGTTTCTCACAATCGCCTGATGAGGAGAAAGCTGGCCAGTGACATTACAGCCCCATGACACAGCATGGAAACAGACAATCCTGGAAACTGTAGCCTGCGCTCCGTCGGTTCCCATCAACTAAAACCTTTTAACTGAATTTGTGTTTCTCCGTGTGTTGCTGTGTAACCAATGGAGACTTACGGCACAGCTCCGGCGCCTCGTCGCTGTTGTCCAGACAGTCGTTGTCACCGTCGCACTTCCAGCGCTCCTGGATGCAGCGGTTGTTCTTGCAGGCGAACTCCCCGGGCTGGCACTGCGGCGGGGGCACGTAGGAGGGGTTGGCTGCAGATGAGATCAGGGTTAGAAGCAGAAACAGATGGGCCCCTGAGAAAAGAGCAGATCTGTACAGTGCTTAGGTCAGCTTTTGTCTCTGTTTTAAAGTTGCAACAAAATATCGTTGGAGGTTGTCGAAAAAAATAAAAAAAGATTTAGAGAAGAGGAGCACACAGAACATTGCAACGGTACAAGAGAGAATCCTTTCACCGCCTCGACGCCTGCTGAGTGAGGACGGGAATCGGCAGGGACCTCCCGATACGATACTATCACGATACTTAGGTGGCGATACGATATGTATTGCGATTCGATTTTTTTTTAAAACACTGTACCATGGAAAACAGTTGAATCATACCTTCAAATACAACACAGTCAAATTCACTTAGAGCTTTACAAGTTTTATTTCAAATATTAACATTAACTTGATGACTGCCGGGCAGCCGGGCAGCCAACAGAGAATATAAATAAAAATGTGTCCTATTATTGTATAGTTCCTGTCAACTGCACACAAACTGACAGATTAAGAAATGTATACCACTAAGGCTACTTTTAAGCAATAAATAAAAGGTAAATTAAATAGAATGAATAAAAGTTTACTTAAAATACAGACTTTGAAATAAAAAAAAAGTAAGCTATGCTTCACTGTTGTTTGCATGTAGGCTATGCAAAGCTAGTGCTTGGGTCTGTTTAGATTCTTGTGCAAAAACAAGAGCTGGTCAACATGCTCTGGGGTGAGGTTACTCCTCCCCCCATATATCCCCCCATATAAAACCAATAAATGTTTTATAAAAAAAAATTTTTTTAAACTATTTTGGAGGCAGCATGGCACAGAATCGCGATTTGTAACTGAATCGATTTTTCCCCCCATCCCTACTGCTGAGTAACGGACTTTCCATGACCTTCCACGGTGACCTTTATAACCTCTGGACTAGTGAAGCAGCTCAGTACCTTTGCAGGTGACGTTATTGACGTCCAGGATTTGGTCGTCAGCACAGCCACAGGACCGGCCGTCAGGGACAGCGAGGCACAGGCTGCTGCAGCCGCCGTTGTTCACTCGACATGCGTTGGAGCCTTCGCACAAAGACAAACCAAGGACACCGACTGAATACAGCAGCCACAATACTCAATGTCATTATTTCAGCATAAGCTAGAACGGGGGGGGGACATGTTACCTTGCTGCTGGTGTGCATCGTACACTCTGATCTCGAAGATGGGCGGCCTCTCATTGCGGAGCAGGGTGACCATCTTAGTGGCCTGGTCCAGTTTGTAGATGCTGCCTCCTCGATACTCGTTCCAGAAGAGGAATTGTTTGTAGTGACACAGGCCGAAGGCGTGGTTCAGCTCTTGCCCCTCGTACACCACCTGAGGCAACAGAGAATTCAGAATTTTTTTAATCATTTTTTAATAATTTTCAAAATAATGAGGAGTGGGGCCATGACGAAAAAAATAAATTATGAGATTTTGAGGGGGGAAAAATCAATACTCTGATAATAACATCATCATATCATAAGAAAAAGAGTTGTAAGTTTTGAAATATATTGTTGAGCTTTTAGGAGATTATAGAAAAGAGTAAAAATATAACAATAAGTAAGTCATAATATTTTGAGAAAATTAAGAAAAAAAAAAAAAACATTATAAGATAGAAAATAAGCAGCAAGGAGAACCCGTGCTTGTCAGAGCTCCACTATTTTAAGATCCAAAATCTTGAACCAATCTCATTGTGAAACCCCTTGAACAACCACAACTTTATATTTGTAACATTAGGATTTTGTTTTCATAAAATTACCAATTTCTTCCCCTAGTATCACGGCCTTAGTCTTGTAATATTATGAGAAATTGGCAATTTTTTCCAAAAACAAAACGCTTTTTGTTCCAAATGTTACGACCACATTCTTAGAATATTGTGACTTTATTCTCGAAATCTCAAGCCTTTACTTTTCTTCAACGTGACCCTAACACTCTGTTGTACTTATCAGCTGTAACCCCACTTAGATCTATTCAAATTCCCTGAGCATCACCCACCTTTCGCTCTGTGGTGTTGAGGTAAACCAGCTCAATGCGGTCGTAGTAAGCGTCTACCCAGTACAGAATGCCATTGGGAATGTCCAGACTCAAGCCGTTGGGCCACAGCACCGTCTTGCTGGTCAGGAACACTTGGTGATGTGACCCGTCCATCCAAGCCTTCTTGATCTTGCCTCTGTTGCTCTCCGTGGGGTCCTCCTCCCAGTCCGTCCAGTACATCCATCTGGGAGATAAGACGACATCACATTAAGAAGGCACGTTTGATAAGACATTTCTGTGAGAGCTCGGGACATCAAAATTAAGCTCTTAAGTCTCTATCTTCTCTTTGATGGAGCATCCAACAAAAAGAAAATATTTTGAAAACTCACCAGCTCCCACACACAGATGTAACCAACGAGTTCAACAAAAACCTACAGAACAGGCCGCCCACGTAGCCGCAAATAACTGAACCCAGACCTGCTCGCTAGTGAATGATGCTGCAGCCAGAAACTATAACTGGAGTAACAACTTTTCTCAATAATGAAGAATCCATTCAAAAATAACAATGCCCTCCCTCTGCAGTGTCTCACCCGTGCTGGGGGTCTACCACAATGGCACGGGGATGACTCATCTTTCCCTCGATGAGAGTCTTGCGGGTCTGTGAAGCTTTTTCCAGCCTGGCCACGCTGATAGTCTTCTTAGGCCCGTCGTCTGTCCAGTAGAGATTACCTCCCATCCAGTCGACGGCTATCCCCTCCACTGTGTGGATACCTGAGATAAGTAGAAGAAGCCAGTGTGAAAGAGGAACTGTTAGCTGGCCAATTCAGGATGAAGGTGCAGAGAACAAAGTGGAAAAGATATGGAATAACCTGACTGAATACTTATCCTCTCCAAAGTCTTTATAGCAGCTTGGATTTGGAAATATATTCTGGACTCCTGTGCAAAGCGCTCACCTTCTTTCAGTATGGTGTCTCTCTCCGTGCCGTCTATCTTCTGTCGTCCAATAATGTAGCTGGTGGCATCAGCGAAGTAGATGTATTCACTGGCGGCGTGGAAGTCCAGAGCTCGGGGGTTCATCAGGTTCTCGATGGGGATCATGTACTCATCAGGCACCTTCGCATTCATGTCCATGCCCCGGATGATTCCAGGACGACCCTTACCATAGACCAGGAACAACTCGTGGTCTGGTTCTGGGTGAGGGGAGGAGGAAGAGGAAAATATTCTCAGTGATGCCTTTATTCCTCCGAGCAAATTTGTAACCACAGATATTTTGGCTTTTTCAGTTTTTCTCCTTTAAAATAATAACACAAACTAAAATAATGAATTTGATTATGAGCTTAATGTGTCTCCTTTAATTTCTTAATCTTTCTTCCATCATAGCTGCTTAAGCTAATGGGGAAGGGTTCATCTTTGCGATATCAAAACTCCTCCTCGGGCTCGATACTCACTCTTGCAGGACTTTCCATCACTGCCGAGGCTGAATCCAGAGCGACAGCGGCAGGTGCGGGTCTTGTGGCTGTTGCTCAGCAGACAGATGTCAGAGCAACCTCCGGCCTTCCCAAACTGATCCAGGGTACATGCATGACTGCGCACTAAGGGAAGGTCAACAGAGCACAAAAAGCAACAATGGTAAGATTTTTCAATGGCCGTGGATCAGAGGTGTCTGGCAGGCTAGTTCAGATTTGATCTGTGCCCTCTAGAGCGAGCACCTTGTGGCTGGCGCCTCTGGTGGTACACGTGCAGAGCGGCGCCCCGGTCTACCCGCGTCACCACCTGGAAGTCGGAGCTGTTGAAGCGGTTCACTCGGATCACGCTGGTCTTGGGGTTGAGGTTGCCTTCGTCCGAGTTTGTCGCGTACAGATAGTTCTCGAACACAGTCAGGCCGTACAGGTGCTCAATCTGAAAAGCCAATGAGACGATTAAGCACCTTGAAACGTTGTCTTGAGTTTGCCTTTGAAAATGCTGACGGTTCCACTAGAGCAGCTCATGGTGCATGACTAATAGCTTGAGCGATATCGTCTGTGTACAAGTTTTTATCATAAACGCTGCCTGGCAAAATTCTTCATAATGAAACGTTCTTATCAAACTATTTATCAGCATCAAACAGAGAGAGACTAAGCATAGACGCAGAGAGAGGGTTTCGACCGTCAGAAAGATCCAAGCCTCTCACACACACACACACACACACACACCACAGCCCTGATTTCATTAAGATCATTACTCCACTATAAGTTGGAGCCAAGCTTCCCGAGGAGGAGACTAATATATTTAGAGAGGCACTGGCCAGGAAAATCACACACTCCTTAAGTAATATCAATCAAGGCAATAAAACGGACTTGTGCCCAGGAGAGACGGACTCTTTGTCCAGATTCACAGGAGACAAGTGGAAAACAGCACTGCCTCTGAAGATGATGAGATCAAATCAATGATTGTACAGCTTCGGAAAACAGATGCTTTGTGTTGTCGAGGGGAAGATTATTGGCGTTTGGTGATTTGCAAACTTTCAAACATCTACAGTTTTTGCTGGAGATGTGTGGAAGTTTTTTTTTCTTCCTATCTCTATTCAAGAGCGTGGTCTTTCAGTTTGAGAGAAAACTATAGGGTGAGAAATGAAGGAAGAAATGTATACATGTATAAATGATATATATCTGGTTGGGATAGGCGCAACAACAGTAGTCTGTATGGAGTTAAGTGTAGGCATGTGCAGATTATGAGCAAACATGAGCTGTGCAACATGAGACTGGGGTATTTGGGGTGTTCAGCGTGTACTATATGATATGATAGAAAGGATATGGAATAATAAGAAATGTAGGGGGGTGTAAGTTGGTGTAGTGCCCTAGGTGTTGGCCTGATCGAGTGTTTGGATGGCCTGCAGGAAGAAGCTCTTTCCATTCTCTCTGTGTTGGCCACAATGGAGCGGAAGCGCTTCCCTGACCGCATCAGGGAGAACAGTCCAAGAACTGAAGCTGGAGCGTAGTAATCTAAGCACAAGCACATTCGAGTAAGAGCATTACAAATCTGAACGTGAAATCAATAAGTCTCGCTCTCAAACTGAAAGAGCATGCTCTTGAATAAAGATAGAAAGAAAAAAACAAAGAAAAAAAACATGGAGTGGCTGACTCATATGTGCGTGACCACCAATCCAATGGCTCAGAGCTCACCAGCAGGCCCTGGATGATGGTGTGTCTGTTTTTGCCCTCGTAGTCGACCACTTCGATGTAGTCCAGATATGCGTCAGCCCAGTACACCAGCCGGTTGACCAGGTCCAGGGTGATGCCGTGCGGGAACACGATCTTGCTATCCACCAGCTTGGTGCGATTCTGGCCGTCCATGTCACAGCGCTCCACCCTCGGCGTCGAGCCGTAGTCTGTGAAGAACACTTTCCTGTAGTAGAGGGAAGGTGGGGGGGTAGAGGATGGAGAGGTTAAGATGAAGGCAAGGAGACGGAAAAAGAGTTTCACTAACAAGAGTTTTATACTAAAAGACTGCCATTTAAATTCATGTATAAATTCATCTAGACATTACACAATTAAATAAAAATAAACTTGATATAATGGAGAAGTGATACACTCAAAACGGAACCACAGCTAATACCAGCTTTTCAGTATCAGGAACCTGAAACTGTGTTTCATAAGTGTTTATGTGGCACATGAGTATCTGTCCTTCTTTCCATCTGGAAGAAGTGCTTGGATTTCTGACAGCCTGCTTTGTCAGCACGTCGCCTGATAATAAGACGGCTTTTTCCTCTCAAGTGTTGCTAAAACAGCACTGGGGGTAGCGTTAGGTCAAGAGGGACGGGAGGGAAGTACAGACCCCATGGCCGGGTCCAGAGCGATGCCTTTAGGGTTGTACAGCTCTTGGTCCAGCAGGGTCACACATGTCTGGCCATTCTTGTTGCAGACAAACACCCGGTCGTCCACGTCGTCCACGAAGTAGAAGTTCCCGGTCAGCCAGTCGATCGCCATTTGCTCGACATCTGAGAGATGCAGAGGAGCAAGGAGGAGAGCACAGAACCGAGGCATTAGAAAAACAGAGTCTATACAGTCAAACAAGTCTTGGTCATTTACCCAGATGATATGGCATCATTTTACGATACAATGACCTTCTGCTCACAAGTGCCCACTCTCTCTTCAAACCCAAAATAATAGCGGTGAATTAATGAGCCTCTGTCCTTCACTCCACTTGTCTTGGATTAAGGCGAGCGGTGCATGGGGGAGGGACAAAGACACAGAAGAGGACAGATGAAAAGTGAGAGGTGAAGGCCTGTCAGTGGACCTGAGCAGCAACACAGGACTCCATGTGCAGGAAGAGTCAACACTTTGTCTTTCCCTGGGTTTGTGGATACACTGTTAGGTCAGGTAAAGGTAGTTTTCGTTAGGTCACAGGGGCTGTGAACCCTCAAGCCGAGAGACTTAACCATCACTGACTGGTCGAACACAGCTCCCAGCAGTCCCCAGCAGCTACAACCCAAGTACAACTTCATTCACAAAAATAAGGAAGCACATGATGCCACTAATATTAGACTATGGATTCCTTGGAATGTGAGTCAAGAACAAGTTTCTTCTTCAGAATATTTTTATTATTTGGTGTTTTGGCGGTAGTGTTGGAGATCACCAACACATTGTTCCCAAAACCATTAAAACTGTCAGTGAACTCTTGTGCAATGTATTTCCTTGTACTTCTCTCCAGGTCTTTATTCCGGTCTTTTAAACACAGAAACATGGGTCACGCATTTCAGGAGTCAAACCAAGTATCACTCAAAAAAGTGATGTAAAAGAATTGTCGCAATTCTCACAAAAAGGAACTTGAAATAAAGTAACCCCGGCTGCTTACTAAGCCAAACTGGAAAGAGGAAGCGTTCCGGATGTACACAGTTATTTTGGATATATTACCAGCGTTAAGAGTTGTGAAGTGCTAAGTTAGCAGTGGAAACATTTCTCACTCTCTGAGAACCTGCGGACGCTGAGGTCCCAGACCACAGGGAGACCGAGCTCGAAGGGGGGGCTTGGAGATACATACAGCCTTGTGTTTTCACAGCTGCCGCCGTGCCTCCTTTTCAAAGCAGTGCACTGTATGCACACATGCATATCACACAAGCTCACTACTCACACATGCACTATCAAAGTAACCACAGGTGTTTCTCCGGTTATTCCGGGGGACAACTTTGATGTCGAGGTACACAAGTGGGGTGTCGCACTTCTGCCGTCAGCCGCTCTCAAGGCTTTGACTATTCATTAGGAATGAAATAGAACCTGAAGTCTGAACCTGAGCCCCTGACAATGACAGTCACGCTGCACGGAGACAGAACCGAAGCAAGCTGCACAACAGAACAAACATCTGGGCCCAATGTAGAAACCCTCTACCTCACCCACCCAACGCACACACAGCTTCAAAAGGCCTGCCCCACATGGGACTTGTGTTATACTTGGTGTTTCAAAATAAGCAGTAGATTGGAAGAGAAGCCATGGCGGATGGGAACGTGGCAAGAAAAACAAAGGAAATTCTGGGAGGGGAAAAAATTCATATCAAAACATTCTATGTTCTGGCTCACCTCCAATGTGGAAAGAATTTATTGAGAGTCGTTTCACGTCCTAAAAAACAATGGTTATAGTCGTGAATACATGAGCTAGTAAAAACATGAAAAGGGAAGGAGTGAAAACCAGTCCAAGATGTTTCATTAACATCAGTACCAAATTGTGACTAAGGGGGGGAAGATTGTCATGCAGCTCTGAGGGATAGTGATACTCCCATTGGTATCAGCCCTTAACCCAATCGCCTCTAAAGAAATCCAGCTGGAAGCCTGGCTGCACGAGGCATTGATTAGACCCAGAGAGAGAGAGAGAGAGAGAGAGAGCGAGAGCCGCTTGTGCAACGCAGCAACTGGTGGAGGCCGTTATCCAGAGAGTCGGCCAGTCTGAGGACGTCGTCACTCATTCGGCTCCTGGTAAGTGGACAGTTTGCTGGGAAGGGGAATGAACCCACCCCCTTTCTCTTCACGCAACCGCCCCAGCCCTCACAACCTCTCTTCACTTCCTGCCCTAAACACCTACGAGCTCACGCTACACTGTGGAAACGTTTCACAAACCGACGGAGGGGGGGTGGGGGATCACTGGCTACAGCAAACACACATTCTGCCCCAAATTACACACACGTGTATATATATATACACAAACAGGACCCGGCTCTGTTTGCATGTGTTTGCATACTTTGCGAGTATTCTTATGTTTACCTGTTAGGGCAAAGCAGGAAAGCATCATCAGGCAGTTTCTTTAATTCTCCCTCTGCCATGAAGATCCTCTTAATCTGTGAGGAAACCTCTTTGACCTCTCTGGAGCTCAGGTTGGAAGTTTAGCGATTTAGATTTTCCTTAAGGATCTGACACGTGACCCCAATAGAAGAGGCAGTAATTTAGGTAATTTAATGATAAACGTTTGGCAATTTTTTTAATCCCCTTCATCTGCCGCAAGTGAAAAAGAGAGTTTATTGAATATAAAATGGAGGATGGAACAAAACGGGTCCTTTAGGTCGAATAGACTGTTTGGATTCGAGAAAGAGCAGATTGAGATGTACACATGCAGCTAGTTAAATCAGTATTACATAAAAACTACTAAACAGATTTCCACAAATTTGGTGGAAGGTTGAAGGGAATTTCGATCCAGGTCAGGATCCAGGATTGTTTGAAATCTTTTTCTTAAACATTGCAAGATATGGTGTTTTTTTACGTTTACATTTTTTTTCCCAAGGAGTAATATATGGATCTAGATGAATATAAATATCAGGCATATAACTGTTGGGGCTTTAGCTGAGGTGTGCGCTCCCCTGGGGAAAAAGTTTAGTTTCCAAAGAAAAAGGGAGACAGAAAGCTCTGGGCATTTTTGCTCCATGAAAAAAATAAGATAATGTATTCTGGGTGAAAAGAAAAGGTGCCTTAAGCTAGAGAGCGGAAGAAGGACTGAGCGTTGGCCAGTGGGACATGGGGAGAAGGGCTGGTCCCTGCTGTGGAGTTCTGCTCAGAGGGTGGAGAGGAACGGATGAGTCGGATCTGCTCCCCTTTTATCTTCCCAGTCGGGAAATGGCACATGCAAACAGAGCAGGGCCACATCTGCAGCCCTCGTCTACTTATCGGCCCTCCTCTCTCTCGGGCTCCCACAAGCTATAAATCACCAGGTTTGTGAGAAGCCTGCAGCTAACCCCCCCTCATCTCCCCACTTTCATCAATATCCATCTTACGCTAAACCCCAGGTCTGCCCATCACACTTTTAGAGAGTGCACCTGAGCCCTGCTGGTTATAAAAACCGAGAATAGAACTGACACGCACCCCATGTTGGTACGTCCATGATCAGATTATCGTTTCTGAAAAGAGCAGGTTCACCTTTAAGTGAAGGGAGGGCAGATGAGTAAATCCGGAACAACGCAGAATTCACACGGGTCAAGGTTAACTAACATTTTATAAAACCACAAGGGGAAACTATAAAGTTGACTCACAGCCTTGACTGGGATCAGCTCCACCAGAGTAAGGGAGGTCATTTGCTCTCTTATCGCCGCTAAAAGCCCGAAGTGACGTAACGTCGAAAAATGTGGAGTCACTGCCAAAATGCAAAGAGAGCCTCTTGTCCGTTTGCTCCCTGAGTGACTTAGCAGAGCTGAACCCCCCCCCCCTGACTGACCCCGGTGCACTCACACAGTCGGGGTTCCAACAGCTACGGGCCACATCACCCGGAAAAAACACGTCAACCCCCTTCAAAGCGAACACACCGAAATCAAACAGCAATCAAACAGCATGTGCAATGTGCTTAATACGTCAAGATCTAATTATAGACGCTGCAAATCCAATTTAACAGAAAGTCATTTACCTGATTGTCTTATTCTAAACTAAACCTTCTGATATCAGCATTTGATTATACTAAATCCTAAATGTACAATCAGAGGAAGACTCATGGAAAAAGTAAGAAATACAATAATCCACTGCAGCAGCTGAGGGCGATGAAAATAAATAAATGTAGTGATTTTTAACTGATGTCTCCTATTTTAATAAAATGCACGAGGATCCAGTGGAAGCATTTCATATTCTAAGGAGAACACAAACTGTAATCTCAATGTGTCACTGAGTAATGAGTGCATGAGGGAAAGGTATTTGGGTCGTGTGTGTGTTTGTGTGTGTTTGTCTGAGCCCCGGCTATGAGCATGTTTAAGTGACCTGACTGGACAGGACCTGAGCCGGCCAGAGGAATGTAGAGGCTGTTCAGGCTGACATAACCCAACCGAGGAATGTAAATACCATCTGCATGACCACTCGCGCACACACTCACACACACACGTACACACCTCCAAGATACAGAAAATCACTACCTTCTTTCTCTCCCTCTCATTTTATCTGTCCCCTGTCTCTTTTACTTGACTGTTTCTCTCAGGGTCCCCCTCTCTGTCTCTCGCCCCCCCCCCCCCCCCCCCCCATTCACCCGTCAGAACACTTAACAGAGCGGGGACTAAAAAAAGCTTCAGAAGCACACCAACTCTCGGGGTGAGATGGGACGTGGTCAGCTCAGATAGAGAGCACTGAATCTACTGGGAAAAAAACTAAAAACATTTTTATGGGAACCCGGGGTTTCCTGAGCCCCGTAGCCTCGGCTCAGCCCCGGCTGTCAGTGGTGGCAGCAGTTACACAAGTTTCATTTAAAGTGGATATGAGCCAAGGTACTTCTAACCTGAGCCCCCTCTCAGAGTCTGCACACCCAACGTCTTCACTTGTTTTCTTCACGTCGGCTGTTTCATGCCCGGGGCTAATTCTCAAGGGAACCTTTCCCACACGCACCCACGTATGAGCAACGGCACAAACCCACAGCCTGGCTTTTCTATTTTGTCTACACCTCTGCTGCCCCCCCCCCCCTCTTTCTCAGAGAGTAACGACTTTGTCAGCAAGACAAATAAAAAACAAAACCTTGTTTCTCATAATCAGAGATCTCACCATTACATGAGAAAGCCTCTCAAAGGTAAGTGTTTGCTTGTGTGTGTTTGCACGTGTGTGTGTGTGTGTGTGTGGTCCAAGAGATGAGTCAGTGTCTTTATGACAGAACTCCATGGTGGGAGTCTGGAAGCATCCTGACCAAGGATGGGTCTGAACACATTGAAATGTAGTCCATTATAAATACTTAATACATAGCAAATTTTTTTAATAACCACATAATCCATTGGATTAAAGATAGTTTGATCTCATCGGATGACTTTTGAATTACTTGAAAGCCGTTAAGGTACAGCATCTTGATCGCCACCTGGTGGCATGCTGCAGTATAGACCATAAATTCGTCCTCCTACATGTTAACATATGGGACATGAACCAAACAAAAAAGTCTAAATGGCTTCTGTCATTTCAGGCTGTTCTGTCATGTCCACGTGGTCAGTTTGGATATTTGATACAAAAACATCATGATTGACTTTTAGATTGACATGCATCCGACAAGAGAAGTGGAAACATTAACTAAATCAAACGACACAGTCGATTGCTGTTTACATGTCATGAAAAGTGCAATGTAACATGTCCAGGCTTGCTGGCAGCCTTCTACACATCATATCACTGTAAGTCAGCTGCACAAACACACTGGCTCCATGGGATGATTTAGTGGTGTGTCAGAGCGCCGCTGTTCTTCAAAGAAAAACTCTTCTGAAAAATAAAGCTGGCCTCAGCATTTTTAACTGCCGCTTTAATGACAGTATCGGCACATCCTGCATTGCTTCACATCTTACTTTTGCCTGAGCTGGCAAATGCAAAGTGGACCATTTCATTCCTGAGGCAACGTGCGGTCACGTAGGCTGAGCCGACAACTCATCCTGATTACACCAGCGCTGCTTGTGTGCTCTTGCGCAAGGCATTGATTTTTCATTCGCTGGCAGATGACAGCTAAAGCGTCATGTCCTCAGTGTACTTTTTTTTTAAAGGAACACTGTCAGCAGAAAGTGCAATTACTGGAAACCAGGGCTTATTCAATGCAATACAGTGAGTGAGTGAGTGAGTGAGTGAGTGAGTGAGTGAGCGAGTCTACATCCATACTCGTACGTTTTCATTTGAAAGCAGGATTACAGTCTGAAAGCGAACTCTGTCCACATGACTGGTTTTGCTCCGCGTCGAGTAATAATCCCAGTACAGACCAATGCCTGACTCGCATTGCATTCACCGCCATTCACCGTTGGAAGTCTAGTTGAGACTGACAGGAACTGATAAGGAAGCCAAAGCGGGTGACTGCATCATAGTTTCCAAACGTCTCCATTGCTGCCCGCCCAGAGTACAATGCAGTCCTGGAGTTTTCAAACTAAAGCAACGATTCCAAAATTCTCTGTTTCAGGTGCTTGAAATCTCAGTGATGTGTGTGGATGTAGCCTGATTGAGTGAGTGACAAAATAACACCATTGGTCCGGTCGCAGAGTGCTTGGGCTTTTCCCACTGGCCATTCTGCGTGAACAGTTACTTTTACGTTATCAGAGCGATTCATATCTGTTGACTCACCGCAGCTACGAGTATTGAAGCCCGTTAACAGTGTTAAAACACAATGTGGCCTGTTTCAGGTGTTTGCAGGGTTTTGCTTGCCTGTCACAGCTAAAGCAGAAACAACCAATGATGAGCCGAGTAAACACATTGTAGGATTTTATAACCGAGCTATGACCAAGTCACCAACTTTATGTCATCAGTAAAAAAAAAAAGGAACAAGTCAAATTTGAAATTTCGCATCGCCATTAACAGAAACTCAAAGTTCTACTCACGGTGCAGGCTCAGGGTGATGTTAATGGTCCGGATGTTCGTGACGGTCTTGAGGTCAGGGATGCTGGCGCACTTCAGCTGGGTGGCGGCAGGGGTGTCGCCCACATCGATCCAGCAGACGGTCTCATCCGCATAGATGAAGTCCATCGCCATAGCCTGCTTGGTGGCGATGGAGGCCAGCCGGGAGGTGGCGCCGCTCAGGGAGGTGCAGCGGATGTCATGGAGGTTGGCGATCAGCAGCATGGGCAGACGATCCACCGGCTCTGAGGACGGCGAACGAGACAGTGGAGTGGGTGAAGAGGTACAAGAAAAGAAAGGAGGTGGAGAGGAGTCATGGGTCATATGTTTATCACACACCTGTAAACACATCTCTCTCCAGTAAACAAGCTCGTGAAAAACACTGAGGGTGTCACACCATGCAGATGTAATTATCTGATACAATACAGCAGGGAGCCACCTCCAACAGAGAAACAAATCAACTCTAATCTTTTGTGGGTTTAGTGTGAGCTGCATCCGTGGTCTCTGCTGCTCTTTGTGTGTGTGTTTGTGGGCGTGTGTGTGTGTATTCTCACCATTTTTGGCTTTACACGAACGGTTGTCTGGCTGCACCAGGTAGCCCTCCACACAGCTGCAGGTGTAGGAGCCCTCAGTGTTGGTGCACGTCTGGCTGCACGTCCCGTACACATTGCACTCATTGAAATCTTCAGGACAAGAAGACAATGTGTTAACACACACACGTCTGTGATTAAATAAACAGGGATTGAACCATACTTATACAAATCTTACTGAAGTGGGTGCCTTTTGATTTTCTTCAGGGAAGGCAACACAAAACAATGGTTTCAACAAAACCCTGGAACATGCACTGATCAAGGTTAGGAGGAGTTTGATATAGAGTCCTGCAGCGGGTCATGTAAGCCACTGAAAAGATTAACTAAATATGGACGGGCAGCGAGTGAGAACTAAAGTTTTTATTTGTTTAATCACAAATTAAAATGTTAGAGCAGTTTTTTTAACATCTAAGTCAGCTCTTTTGAAACTTTGTCAGCTACAAGGATTTGCATCATTGTCAAAACCTATAACAACACCTTAACTTCCCCTCAAATACCAGCTAACGTTATGTAGCATGTGTTTAATCACAGATGATCGTGGGGTCGCAAGTCGTATGTTATTAGGTGCAGGCCGGTCCGGATCTGACTTGGAGGTTATAGCAAGAATTGACCTGTGCAGGATTCTGGTTTGATGAGGAGGTTGTTTCTCAGTAGCCAGAAAGTCTGAGTAATCAGATGAGTACTTTTGGTGTCACTTGGGCCAAGCTGGAATAAATGTGCCAAGTCACCCACTCACCTTTACATGTCTTTCCATCTGCAGCGACCTCAAAGCCGCTTCTACAGTAGCACTGAGGCCCGTCGTGAGTCACAGCACAGTGAAACTGGCACCCATGGGAGTCGCAGTCTGGTGCTCGTTCTGTGCCGGAGAAAAAACACAGACAGAGAGAACGTTACATACTGAGGAGGCAAACATTGATGTGGGGGGGGGGATAGGTAACTTTGATTTAGAGGGCAGAGAAATCGGGATAACAATAAAGGCTCAGTGAATTCGGCTCGACTAATTGTTTCCTTGATCAGGTTTGCGCACAGATAAGCTTTCAAATGTTTATGCTAATCTTCAGAGAGCCCTCCTGTCATATCCTATCACATCTCCACTGGGAGATCAGATAGGACCGTGGTTGTGGTTGCGTGTGCATGTGACAGAGAGAGAGAGAAAGAG
The DNA here is from genome assembly GCF_947347685.1 of Pleuronectes platessa. Taxonomy (NCBI): domain Eukaryota; kingdom Metazoa; phylum Chordata; class Actinopteri; order Pleuronectiformes; family Pleuronectidae; genus Pleuronectes; species Pleuronectes platessa. Next base: position 12,590,564 of record NC_070631.1, on the reverse strand, counting down.
AGAGAGGGAGAGAGGGAGAAAGAGGACGGGGGTGATTTGAATGCACATGCGTTAAAGGGCCTCGTATTTCCCGCCCTCAGAGGGAACTCAAGGACACATCCTTTTGGCAGGAAATGAAAGAGTGGAATCCACACATGCTCTCATCGTGCTCTCTCTCCCTCTCTCTCTCTCTCTCTATTTAGGGTGTGCACGTGCATGCAGATATGTGTGTCAAGGCTCGGCGATAATTGGAGTAGAGTGTCTATCGTAGGTTGAAGTGATGTGTCAGAGAGGGGGTGGGCTCGCATCGGATGTTACAAAACAAATTACATTTCACTATCAGCTTTAAACCTCTAATAAAGAGTCCTGTGACACTCTTGAGCTCAGGTTTATGAAATATTTCATTACTCAGGTCATGGGTGCTCCCACCAAAAAGAAGGCCGTGACCCACAGGCCCCCGAGTTCAATAAACAATTTGTATGAAGTCACAGAAACGAGAGAACCTGGTATTATTCTGATGATGACCAGCACTCGTTTATTCAACAACATTCCCTTTGTCTCCTCGCGTCCCCGTCGCTCCCCGTCTCCGCGTCACACACTTCCTGCCTCACTGTCTGAAAGCCTTTATCTCCGAGTGAAGACGCCGGCATGAAATATAACACGTCTGTGTTTTCATGGCGCAATCCTACAATGCAACAACTTATAGCTGCACTTTGAAGCGCCTGGACAGCTGCAACACAACGGTCCACAGTGAGCATGGCCAAAGCTGTGTCACGACACTCACTGATCTAAAGAGTCAAACTTTACTCGAAAATCGATTGAACTGGGCGAGAGAAGTTCCCATTTAGTGATGAAAGTGAGGATGACAAGACTGTGATTAAGTAAAAAAGAGAAAAGACGCTTCCACTAGGGAAATCAAATTTACTTCAGTGACTCACAAAAAAAGAGGGGTATGGTCATGGACGCACAGTAACAAGCGATAGCACGGCTGTGAAGAGCGGAGACCAGACCAGTGAAGGGCTTATTATATAAACCCTTTGGCACTGTGGGCCACAATGACCCTTTTGTTGTGGCCCCACTGAAAGGAAGAGTACCCCAGCAAAACACTGTGGCCCATATCGAATCCATTCACCGAGCCTCAAACTGTGAGGGACCACAGGAAACCAGGGAGCTAAACAGCCACCAAACGCAACTCTGTTCAAGGTCACGTCGTCCCTGCTCAGGTGGTCAATATGAACTAAATGAATATTGCTAAAAATACGAAGACATTATCTCAACCTCTTATTTTGCAAAGTATATAAAGTGTCAAATTCTTTTTTATTACTTTCTCAAAATGAATCATAACCTTATAATTGTCTTCAAAAGTCAATTACTTTTGTTTAAGTAGGATAAGACCTTAGTTATTACATGGAGAGAATGCCTTTGAAATGATATTGAATGAAAATATTGCTCAAATCTCTTGATTCCCATTAAGGCTTTTTCTTGTAAAAAAAATAGCATATTTCCAGGGTTTTGCCAAGTGAATCTTTGGCTCTTACCAGAGAACATTTGTGGATGTGTGGTAGCATGGAGAGGCTACACAGGGAGAGAAGTGGAGGTACATAATGTGAGGAGAAGAACAGAGGGCCGGAGAGGAAAGGCGAGGAAAGGTAAACAGAGGTGGAAACGAAGGAATAAAGGGCTTCAGGATACGGAGGAGTTAGAAAGTTCGAGCTCAAAGCAAACGAGAAACAGCAGCGTGACAGACGTTTGACCAGGGGTTAATGAACGAAGCAAACAAATCACACAGTGACACACTGCAGGCCTTCAGTCCTATACAAGCATACCAAGGCCACGGATTCTAGAGCGTTTTACACAGCCTCTTTAAGGCAGGAATGTTACACCTTTATTCCACCTCGCCATTCAAATACAGAATAGGGAGGCATAGTTGTTCCACCTGGCAGCAGAGAGTCATAGAGCCGACTCGATGTCTTTGTAAAGCCTAGTTTATATTTCTGTGGAGGATTAGCCTATGCCGAGGCCTACACGTCGCCTATTCTGTTTTGAGCATGTGTGCCCTAGAGTCATTCTGCAATCACACAACCAAACCCGTGGTAGCAGAGTTTGCCAATGTTGACATTTTGCCACGTCATGCCAACTGATTTCAGAATGCCAGAATAATAAAAGCCCAATTCTTCAAAAATTAACACTGAATGAAGGGGAGAAATCCAAAACAAATATTCACAAAATTCTGACCGGCCTTTTGGTGATCAAGCTTTTTACTTTTAGATTCTAGAATTGATTTAATGTATTACTTAACACATACAACACGCAGACATCATGGAAAGGGCAAAGGTGGGTTTAGTATAAACAGGAACAGAATAAGAGACGGTTAATGAAATATTAGAAAGAAGACTGAGGCAGAAAGAAGGAGGAAATACTCTTGGCCTCTGTCTACAACCCAGCGCTCAAGGAAATGTATGAAAGTTAAAAAATTTCCTCTGAAGTCAAATCATGGGGCTGACGGGTCGGTGCAACAGGGTAACGCAGGTTGAATGAGACGGGGACCAGTTGTAGTTATGTAACAAACCTGTCACGACTGAATTATTTCATAAACCTCTCTCCTTAAAAAGATCTGTTCATCTATCCATCAACTGGCTTGAAGACAAATCCCCTTTCTAAGTAAAAAAGAAATCAAATAAAGCCCTGCTACATTTCCTACAATCGTAGTGACTAAACATTCACTTGTGTAAACAGGCTATTGGAGTGTGTGACAGTTTAAAAAAGTGGTGAATCCCAGGACATTCCTACCTTTGTGCTCCACTGTCTGGAGACAAGTCCACACATGCCCTTGTCCTCTACCTGCAGCTGACAGCAGCCTGTTTCCCTACATGGTTCCATCAAAAAACCCAATTTTCTACATCTTAAACTTAATGGCTCATACATATACATCAAGTTACCAGTCCAGGTTGTTTCATGGCACAAGAAACATTTAAATTATTTTTTTTATTGTATATCTGTATCTATGCTCCTTACTTGTGTTAATGTTGTATAGATAGCCATAGCTGTCATGATTAGTTTGTATTCTAGCAGAGCACATACTATTCTATCTTAATTAAATAGATTTAGCAGATTAACCTGCTCAATAGCACTGAATCACAAAGAACACTCAGACAATAGAGCCGTTTCCTTCTATGAACCTGCCTTGTCATGATATGGTTTCCTGGTGCACACCATTACTTATAATACTACTTAGTCGTAAATGTTGCATTACTGCAAAGTGAAAGTCAGCACTGTTGGGTAAGGTAATTTAGAGATAGAGGTGATAACGGTGTGTATACGCAGGCATGTGTGCAGAACAGGGGCTGACGGGAAGGCTCTGATTTCCAAAGAGGTGTATTTACTGGAAGTTGTTTGCAGGCTGCATAGTCAGAGGGGGCAAAGTTAACATTTGCAAACACACAAAAAGGGCAGGGGCTTGAGTAATGAGCAAACAGTGGCTATCGTAGTGCCAAACAGTGGCAGCACGTGGCCCCAGACACGTAGATCTAAACTTACAAAATACACACAGTGTGGCCACTGACCCTCCCACACTGAGTAACTTGCCTTTATGAGAATTTACAAACCCACTGTCCATGTGCGTACAGTGATTGGTAAAGAGTGGCAATAAAACAGGTCTTATCATGCAAGACAACTCTTACTGGAGCCGATAAACTAATCTCAGTCAAGACCCACTCATGAATAAAAGATGAAACTGTGGTCTTTCCGCCTGGGAGCTTTAAGCAGCCTATGAAAGATTCTTATTCCCTGTTTGGTGGGACATGAAGGACAATGAAAGCCCACTGCATGCATAAGCAATAGCAGGCCATGACAATAATCAGGATTCCCTTTGGGACAGCGAGGAACAGGAGAAAGGTCTCAGGAGTGTTGCTATGACCCCATTTTCTCTTTTCTATCAATCAGTCACTTCTGAGGGAGGCAGGTCTAAGGCCTTGCCCCCAAAAAGACACCCATCACCCCCCAAAATGGCAGCGAAAAGGACAAATGCAGACTGCAGATCAATGAATACACTCAACTTTCACCCATGTGACAGAAAATCTAAATAACTGTCACTTTTCTGTAAAGAGTATATTTAGATAAGGTCTTTAAAAAAATAGACTGGATTGTTTTTGACCAAAGGACGGCAAAGATCTGTAGGTGTTCATTGATCAACATTAGAAAATCTATTTTTTTAAACCTTCTTTTGGCCGCTATGGGTCTCTAAATCAAAACATTTGATGACGAAGCAGCATGGGATTATGGGAGTTGGGAGTTATATTTTACGTTACGCAGCACACGGCAATGAACAATCATGAATGATTAAAAGTCAACCAAGATAAATTGTTGATATCTCTGGGTTTGAACATTGATAGAAACATTAAAAAAAATATGAGAACACAAGTGAACAAAAAAAAAAAATAGTTCTAGTCATTTTAATGAAGAATGGCTACATATTATATAAAGCATGGGTCAATCTGTTATAGTACATGACTGCAAGCTATTAATGGCAAGTTGTATCTGAAAATATGGAAAATATGGTTACAAACCTTACTAAGTAGTAAAACATTTTTATTTAACTTTTCTATAATTTAATTTTCTTCTTCACAATAAATCGAGACTTTCAAGAGTCAGGAACTGAAAACATACAAACTGAGTGAGAGTAAACGCTGAACCTTGGAGCCGAGCTGCCAGTATCACCATTATCACAAGGTAACTCCCTGCTATCATTCCAGCACATGAAACATCTAATCCCAAACCTTGCCACACACTATGAAAACACTAAGGAAATGTATTTAAGCCAGATAAAATTCCTGCCTGACCTACCTCGCTACACTCCCCTTTTTCTAACTACTCCTGTCAACAACTTTGGCAGAATTACTTGGACACACTGACTGACAAAGTGGGCTTTCAGACATCAGCTTCCAGGTACACTTGCACAACCCGGCAGTTTGTACAAGTAAACACTAGGGAGCTTGTGAAAGGCCAGACCTTTCCCTGAAAAGAGGGGAGCTCACAAACAGCAATGCCAAAGGCTCTGGACACACTGTGTTTGTGTGTGGGGTGATGGGTGTGTTTGGGAGTGTACTCGCAATAATGTGACTGTGTGAGCGTTTGTTTGTGTGCGAATGTAAGTGAGTGCATGGCGGCACTACAGGCACATGAACGCGTAGGTGTGTGTGTATTTAGGTGTGTCTTGACCATCGCCTCACTGGGGACAGCTGGACATGTGTCCTCGGGAACAGCCGGCGCATGTTGTGACTGGATGATATCACTGCTGCGTTGGGAAAAGGCTCGTCCAACAGTGACGACCAGTGTGTGGGACGCTCACACTCATCCACTCTGTGCAACTGTCCAACAGTTATCCTGCTCCTCTGGGCTCATCGCACTTCAATGTGCAACTTTCTATCTAATAACTCAACCGTGATAAAATTTATGAAATATACAGGGTGGTCTAATAAGACAGATTTACAGGGTATGGAAATAAAGATATACAGCTGCAACTTATGGACATCAACAAAACTCTAATAAATGTAATAAATTATGACTCTTAAAAGTCTGTACCATTGTCCATTAGTTTTGGCTTCACACAGTAATTTAGGGAGCAGACTAAAAGACTTTTGTATCAGACACTGGCTTGTTGTGAATTTGGCTATTGTATTCACTAACGTTTTTGAATTAAGTGTATTAAATAAGGATTCTTTCCGTTTGAATGGAGAAAATAAATCACTTTGTTCATTTTCTTGCCTGTGCAATATTGTCATTTCATCTAATTGTCGAGGTGAAGACTACAAGCAGTCCTGTGAGCCGCTTCTTTTCTTCTTCTATTGTTTTATTACCATCTCAACTTTCTGCAATTGATCAGAAAGTCTGAACAATGCCAAAGAAATCCCAAACTGCAAAAAAAACAAAAGAAACATGGTTCAGTCTGATCTACACTGGGAACTCTTTTGTTTGGACCAAATTTAGGTCCATTGGTCTGGACCAGGATCCGAGGCAAATTCCACGCCTGTTACTTTGGTTTGGACCAAGCTGAATGTTCTGAAAATCCGGACCAAACAGGGTAGAGTGACAGACCCCAAAGTATCCAATTGCATCCAAAATAACATAAAACGTACCAATACAGAAGAAGCAATACAGAGGAGAAGCTTTAATATTTGATAATTATCAGAAGAGATGATTCAAGATTGCAATTTTTGAAAAGCTGACAGCACCAACTATTTTCTTTAGTCCTGTTTTTGAATATATGATAACAAGATCTCCTATTCCAGGAAAGAGATATGGATAGTGCATAACTACTCCGAGCAGTATATTAAACACCCAGGGTGCACAACAAAATATAAAAAACACACGTACACAACAACATGGGGTTTTGCAGCTGCAAACAGGCAGCGCTTCAGACAGCTTTATCTGAGCACTGCCTTGCTGAACTGCCGAATACTGAGGCAACCCTCTGAAGGCGGACACTGCTGGCTCCTTTGTCTGCTGCAACAAAGACCAACACTATGGACCCAACGTGTTCCATCTCTCATTCTTCTGTCGTCCCCAATTAACAGTAGGATGGGATTCTTCTTAAGCTGCATCTGGGCTGAATGGTCATCGTTCCCCCAGGGATTGGAGAAACATCCTCAAAGCTGAGCTGCCTGATTAATTAATTACATTTCCCCCAGAAAGAGAAATTCCTTTGTAACTGCACAAGTCACTGCAGAACAGCTCATTAAAGGGAAGGTTCACCGAAAAATTAAAATTCACTCATTATCAGCTCACCACTATACCGCGGGGGGGTTGGGTGACGTGTTTGAATCCACAAATCACTTTGGTAGTGTCAGGGGTAAACAGTGTTTCAGCCAAGGCGACCTCTTCTTCAGACGTAATAAAACAGCAGTAAAAACACGACATGCCTCCATACTGCTCGTGTGGTGTCATACAAGTGTCCACAAGCCCAGACGTTCATATTCGTCCCGAAACGAGTACATTTACACCAAGTTTTTAACCTAAACGTCCGCCACCGAAAGTGGCTAAGCTAAAGGACATTCACACCGCAAGTGCCCTTGGGAGAGCGTTTGTGCCGTGTTCCGTGTGTCCGAGGGTCCATGAACACACCTCCGAGGAGGATACCAGAGGACATTTGGCTAAAATAATTGGCGTAAATGACACCACTTCGAGTTGAATTTGAATGTCTGGTCAGTATGGAGGTATCTCAAGTTTTTTCTGTTGATATATTATGTCTAAAGAAAAGGTCCCACTTGACACAGGGTCACACTCCAGAGTGGATAATGAGTGAATTCTCCTTTTTCGGTGAGCTATCCCTTTAAGAGGCCTAATACAGGAGATTATTGGATAGATATAGTTAGTCCTGAATGGGAAAACAAGGAGATGTGACTGTTTGTTTTGACCCAAAACAACAGACAGCACTCTTGTCTGTATATGACAGAAAAGACCCCTAACAATGCCATCTGTTTTACACGTCAAGTCATTAAATGTGAAGGCATGCTTGTGTTTGTTTATTACCTCTGCAGTGTGGCCCCTCGTCCCAGCCATCGGAGCAGTCGGGGACCCCGTCACACAGTTTGCTCATGTGGATGCACACGTCCAGGTCCAGACACCCGTGTTCATTGACAGGACACTGGTTCACTCGGTTTTGTGTGCCTGTAACATAGAAAAAACATATCTCAGGAAAAAATAGCACAATAACATACAGGACTCCTGTGGTCAGCCATTTAACCTTTTGTTACAGAATGTCCGCACAATTGTGTCCGAACATTCTCCAGACATTAACATTCACATATGAACAACACAGCAGGAGATTGTCCGAGTCAGACGCCTTCACGACAGCAGGAAAATCTTGGGGTGAGCTGTGGAGCCTGGGCAGAGCCTGCAGGAGGCAGGAGGTGACGTACGAGTTCTGCCACGGGTATCAAGTTTCTGTTTGCAGCACATGGCAGCAGCGTTACCTCTTATCTCCGGAAGCTCTTAAATTCCGTCGTCTTTCCAAGTGTACACCTAACTTCAGCGTCTTCTGAATGTTTTGGGGTTTATTCTTTCAATTTTTTTTAATTGTAAATGTCCGAATGATTCTTAAAATCCATTGTTTGTGGAGCTACAACAAAAAGCCAATATTTTAATGTCATGTCATAACTTGGGCTGTTATTCCTGTACAGAAGTACAAACTGATGGGGGACCTCCCAGCCTAACAGAATGTGTTGCTGTATCGTTAGGTTTTAAGAGCAACCGGAGCCCCCGATGAGAAAGAAGCTTCATTTGTATCCCCACATGTGGCATTGTACTATCTGCACTTACTCCTGTATCCACCATCAGGGGAGATAACAAAGTAGCTTTTCCTGTCACAGTACAACCGGCTGCCAGTCTGACTCAGAGCCTGCAATTACCAGGAGCTCTGTTTTACTTTTAGATTCATTATTCTGTTCCTCAAAACATTTCGTAAATTACTATATCTTTAGGGGGGGGATTCCTAACAGTGTGTGCACTTTGGTGCAAATCCAAATCAAATCTGGATCTTGTGAATTGAAATGAGGTTTCATGAGGGGACGGTGGGGCCTTGGGAGAGGAACGTGTTCTCTTAATGTGGCTGATCTGTGATTAAAACTGTAGACGACTGCAGGGAGATAAAGGGTTCTGGTAGAGTGTGACTTTTTGGCATGTGAGAAACTAAATGTTCCTTAGACAGAGAAAGAAAGAGAAATATTAAAAACAGACTTTTAAGTGCACACGTTGCAGTTACCATGTATGTCTTCAATATGTACAGTATGGCAAGAAGCACTCTGTGCGAATTTGATCTTTTGGCACGTGGTGAAGGAGAAATATTCGAAATCTCCAAAAGCAAACAAAGCCATATGGACTCTGAAGGGCTGTGGAGGACTGAGGACAGAACATGATCTCCTCTGGTCCAAAAACAGCAGAGGTTTTTTTCCACCGGTATCAGATCAGAACACACACTGGATACAGTCTCTTCCCCGCACTGTCTCCCACTCTTCTTCTTCTTCCTCGCTCACTCTCTCTCTTTCTCTCTCTCTCTTTTCTCAGCCCACACTACACAGCAAACAGTTTGCTTTGGCTGTTTTTTTTCTTCTTCCTCCTCCTCCTCCTCTAACCTCACTCTCCCTCTCTCTCCCCCTTTATCTATCTTTCTCTCGCTAACATCTGCTGACCCATTTCAGAAAAACACTAGAAGCAGAGAAAATAAAGTTCACCTTCCTTCACAGGAAACGATCTGCAGACTCCTGCAGGTTGTGCGCACGATGCGGGGTTTCTGAGGGCATGATATCTGCATATGCGCCGCCTGTGGTGTAAAACCTGTTTCAGATGCCTACTTCAGAATCTCCCAGTGGCAGGGTCTTTGGCGTCTGAATATTAAGAAGCCGTTGCAGCCAAAAATGCAGTTGCAGACTGAGGGTCTGTGGATAGAGGGTGTCGCACTGTATCCTGTCGAGACTGTGGAGCCGGCTTAGAGAAAATTCCAACATAAATATTATTGACTTGACTTGATGTATAGTATCTAATATTTTCTTTGTCATGCACAGCTGAGATGTGGGGACCTATATCAACTAAGAAAGTTAAAAAAAAACACACATCTCAATAGCTACGACTATGTATATTCAAAGTTATATGTAATCTGGTAAATAAAAGCGTGGATATGCATGAAGACTTATATGATGGAAACCATTTATAAAGTCACGTAAACCACACGCATTCCCTCTGAGTCCACTCAATCCACTCCAGGGGGATTAACAACCACACATAAAGAACATAAAACGTAACTCAGCTCAAACAAGTGCCTTAAAGTGACAAGCGCTTCCATAATAATCCCACCACCACAGAGGCCTGCGTGGAAAATGTGCCACATTCGAACAGAGAATTAGCCTCTAATGCATCTGGCTTAGGGAGGGGGAAAGCAGCTCTACCCATCTGGGGGACGCTAGCATATTAGCAGCCCTCCAACAGCTTCAGCCTCTAAGCCTGCCTGATTTACATTCAATAAACAACCTGGGGATTTCTGCATGAACTGCAGGAACAGGAATAAACTGCCACGCACACTGGAAATGAAAACCCCTGCCAAGGATTTAGCATTTGTCAACAGTTTTTCCTCTAAAGGACGAGACATGGTGAATGTCATCTGAATGACGGTGATTCACTGTGGTCGTGACACACCAGTGTCTTTGCAGACTACACGTAAGTATCCTTGATGAGTGACATGTTAAGGATTGATCTGTCAGACAGATTAACTAATATAACAAACTGTGTGTGTGTCGGTTACAACGTCCCAGGAACCTGTACTTTCTCACACACACACAAACAAGTATGTACAGTTATCCTTATTAGGACTTGGCATTGACTTCCATTCAGAATTACCTTTGCCATGACCAATTCATATCTAACCTTAACCTAATCACAATTCACATTGTATCTCCAGCCTTAGACCCAGAGTGGTTATACTGGCAAGGGTCCTCAAGAGGGGACGGAAAAGTACACACACATTTGCGCAGTTGTCCTTATTCAGACTTTCCATTGACTTGACTCATAGTGAAAATTATAATCAAAACCTTTTACTTAACCACGACTATTCCTACCTTAAACCTTAATCTGACACAATTCATGTCTTACACCAAACTTAACAAGGACCTCAGAAATGACCAAGCTTTGGCTCCAATGTGTTCCACTGGTCCTGGCAAGGTCAGTGTTTATACTGGAAAAGGTCCTAAAGATGTAAAGAAAACAAGCACCCGCAACATCAACAGCCCCTTCTCACCAACACACAAACACACTCCTTCCTGTCCACTGGCCAATCAGAGAGCACAATAGAAGTTTCTGGAAGCACACTACACAAGCTGCAAACCACGACACAGACAGAAAGATTTGTTTGAGATCCACAACACAGTAATACCTCGGAAGGAGCTGAATATGGACCAGCAGCAAAAAAACAAAAAAAAACCACCGGTTCATTTCCAAGCTGCTGTATATGATACCCTTTCCTTTCACGTATCATAGCACCGCTCTGTGACACATTGATCTTCTTTCAGCAACCAATTCCATAATTTGTTACAACTAAAGTGGTGTTTCAAACCAGATTAAACTAACTGGTTGCCTTAAAAACCCCTTTGAACAGTCTCAGATTTAGCATATTAGTGTATGCCTGTCCCATGTGAGGCAGTGTAAACGTACATACAACGATATAATTAGCACTGAACATTATATTAGAATAATGTGATGCGTCACTTAATGCGGGGATTGCACAGAGTCTTCTGTAAAGCTTGGCAGCCTCGGAGGCAGCACTGCACCTAAGAACAATGCGAGACACTCGGCAGTGACGTGGTTAACGTGCAAAGAAAAGGGGGAAATTACCACCCTCACACCTAATAGAGGGCAGAGGGGGGATAATTATCTTATTGCACTAAACTGGGTGATCAGCTAACAGTGGCATTAGATTAGCCTCACGGTGTCTTCAGAGATCTGAACCGATGAAACCTTTCTCCAACCTGCTGTGTGATATCTCTCTGTCTCTCTCTCTTACATTTCTTATATGAATCTCACATTAAAGAAATGAGTGCTGGGGTTCATCATGATTAAAACATTATACACTATACGAGTCAGAATACACAACTTATGTTCAGTTATTAAAACTCTTATGGCAGCGTATGCTTGGTGCAAACACAATATTACATGTTTCCCCTGAGTATTTAGGAAATGCATCACTGCTCCTCTCAGCTTCACATAATCCCCCGAACCCAGATCACACATGTCCTTCGCATGTTGCTTTGGGTTCGGCTAAACTTGTAAAGACCAACACAAGGCATCAGGAGGAGGGTCTCTCCCAGTGTGTGCTTCCCTCCAACACCTCTCAGCACCACCATCCCCCCACTTCTCAGTTATGCAATGACCTTAAATTTGGATCCCCTGTCGATCTTTTGTCCGGAGCATAAAAGACTCCTATTCTTCCTGCTCTTTGGGTTCCATGGCAGCCCCTGACTGACTTCCATAAAGTCTGCTGTCAGCTCAAATGAATATGTTGTGTAGGGTGACAGGCCGGCCTGCCCACTGACCGACTCTCCTCCCCCCCCTCCACACTCTCACTTTCTGTACAACAAGCACATGGCCATGCCGAAGCAGCAGCACAGAGGACTTTCGGCGTAGCACATTCTGCTCGCACAGGAAGAAGACCTGTGATGTGCTGGTTTTCCCACCCACGCTTATAATTCATACCACAACCTGAGTCCTGAGATAACAGATTGTAAAGTAACGAACAGAAATGCTTGTGAAGTGTACTGTATGTAGTGTCTGCACAGTAGAAGAGGGCAGTCTTTACAGATCACGTAGGCTTGAAACGTCCCTGCAAGAAGTTTGGTCGTTTAGTCTCTCTATCAGTTTTATTCTGGAAGAGGGTCATGTGACAGGAGCAGGACGAATCCGCGTAAGGTACGTCGTGAGCGTCTCCATCACCAAATATATTTTTTTCTGCTCATCCAGACTAATACGCTGCCCCCTAGTTTTCAAACTGCAAAGGGGGCAGCAGCGTTTCCAAATTTCTCAGTTTTACCGGCTCTCAAACTCAGCAGTTCTGGGCTAAAGCTAAAGGCACCGTGATCATTTAAACAAATCTGCAGGATTAGTAACTTACATTTATTTGGTCCAACTAGATCTACAGTTTCTTAACAAAGTTGTAACGTCCTACAGCCACCTTTCACGCCCACAGGGTTCGGGGGCTTGACCCTCACTAGATGGAGCTCGGGTGGAGTATCACTTAAGGCTGAATTCTTTCAGTAAAACAGCAGTCAAACTATTAAATCTGGGGACCTACTTATTCCAACATGTTAAAGGTGTTGCCACAGTGAAACAGTGCAGTGTCTAGCAATATATCCATCGGACTACACTGCATAAAATCCACAACAGACCATTTCCCTACAGAAAAGAGACAGCCAACAAAAAAAAAGGTCACTGTCTGCAACAAGGGGAAAAAACCATGAGGCGATTACACCAGAGGAAAGACTGGAGATGAGATATGAGGAAGAGGGATCAGACGAGACTTGAGTCTAGCTTCTCCAGCTGCTCCGACAGACAGAGAAGGAAGACAGAGGGACACGGGACAGACTGACAGAGGGAGACAAGGAAACGGGGCGTGGAGGAGACAGGAGAAGAAGGGGAAGTGGTGCCTGTGTGGCGTGAGAAAGCGCTGTGTTCTCTGTCTGTTGATAGGCCGGTGAGGAGGGCTCAGGGCCACAGACCAGGGGGATTTACAGGGCTTTGCTCCTTCCTCTGTGGAAGCAGTGTGTCAACCGCTGCCACTACAGACCCTCCTAACCCTGCCCGGTGCCCCCCCGCAAGTATAGCTGCATGCCTGGGCGTTTAAAGGATCGCTCCCCCTTAACTCTACTGTAAGGAGATGGGACTATTGAAAGAGGATCAGAGCTTAACAATGCCATTTCCATTTTCCTCCTGAGACTAAAGGAGTAATCTGCTCATTTTCTCTTATAAAAGGCTTCTTTTGTAAGATCATCCCTTCTCCTCATCGCTCTATCCCTCCATCCCATCCCACCACCTCTGCAGTCTGCTCTTCCTGGTCGTCACGGAGAGGTGGCCGGGGCGTGACAGTCGGATGGGCCGGACAAAGGCCCGGGCCGGTGGAGAGATGGACGGATAACCTTGCTGTGTGGCCCCCAGCAGCCTAGGGTAGCTGCATGGAGAAGATAACTCAATCTTCCCCTCAGACCTTCACATCCACTGACTGGATGTGTTTCATGTATTTTCACCACAGTTCTGTGTCACCACTGCTCCCTCAGCTATCTATCTGAAGCAGTTTCCAGTGCGTTAGTGCAAATAGTCCCGTTGAAAGCACATCGCATGAAATCAGGAGCGTGTCCGGATTCGAGGGCCCACATTGTTACGTTAAATACTTTTAGCCTCTTCAGCCATGGGACCCTCACTTTCATTATGAAACTGCATTCCAGGTATATCCCCTCAAAATTACTTTTTTAAGCATCAACAAGGAAAACATTTGTATGTGCATACATGTGTGTGTATTAGCTCCACAAGCCTATGGAGATAAGTTAAGTGACAACTTGACAGTCTCAGAGCAGGGAGCGGCTAGGGTTTTGCAAGTGTTAACTAAGTTGAGTTATCAGCTCATTTTCTCCCCCTCAATGAAAGTGGATAACACTGCATGGGAATAGAAAGGCGGTGTATTTGCATGACTGAGATGCCTCTCACCCCCTGCTGGGAAGTCCTCCTGTGGACAGTTTCATGCCAAATCGGGGGTCAAAAAGTCTAACAAGAGAATTAGGGGCAGGCAATGGTTGCATAAGGTTTTTCTCGGATGTTGAAAAGGATTCCTTCGTGGCGAGGGCTTCTCATGACAGAGAAAGTGCTTTACATGCTATGGCTTACTCCAACATCTGCCCCCATTCGCCAGCTCAACCACAATAATGCATCATAATTGAACACAGGCTCGGATCTCTGCCAAAAATGCAGTTTTTTTTTTGTTTTTTTTTTTGAACTGCACGGTTCAAAAAGAACAGTGAAATGCAATGCAAGTTGTGACACAGTACTTTGGATTTTAACAACAGCACCATGAAAGTACGGTTACTGAAATAGATTGGAAATGAAAGCTATGGCTGTCAGATGTCAGAGCCCTAATGATACAGTGAGATGGAAGATTTCACTGGAAGACCGTCCCATTAACTTTTTCCAGTTACTTTTATAACATGTCATGATCTCATTACAACCCCCCCTAACCCCCATCTCTGCGTAACAAAAAAGCCTAGAAACAAAGAGTTGAAAAATCTGCGAAAACAATGCAGAGTGAAAGAGAACCTTCTATTGGGAGGTGTCTCAATGGATTTACCTATGTTTCTGGTACTAAACTGTAAATAAACTGGATGTGTACAACAAAAAACAACCACAAACAAGTTAATACACATCTTTCTGGTCAAAAAACCTCATCAGTCATATGCAGGGATTGCAGGCTTGTGTAGTGTCTGCTCAACATCTGCGAGAATAAGCCCAGCACCGACACAAGCCATTTTCAGACATGGTGTCGGGAGATTAGGTCTGGATCTACTTCTGAGGTTTCCTTACACACATGCACAACGCAGCAGGAGGTTCTTGGCTCAGACGCGTTCGAAACAACACACAAAGCGGGAGGATGTCACAGTGACTCTGCTGCGGAGATCGTGTGTTTTTGTTTACAGAACATCGACTTTGGCTCTTATCACCAAAAGCTCTCATGACATCTCCGTTGGTGTCGTGTAAGAATGGCACCACGTTTTTTCAGCTTTACTGGACAACACAAACACTCTCCCTCACCTCTATATCACTGCTATCTCTTTTACACCGGTTAACCTATACATGGGTTTGCCTCTCTGCTTTTCTATTTTCATGTTCTATGTCGCAGCGATACCAGAAACCAACACATTGGAAGGGTGAAGTACATCATAGTACAGAGGAAAGCACCTTGCAGACCAAAGACAATGTTACAGTGGTTAAACTTCAGTCCCTCTTTCTCAACAGCGGATGAGCGGGTTTTGGTCGGTTATATTTTGAATAATACGAAGAAATAAATCGCTGGCTATTGCCTGGAGTTCCAGCGTTTCATAAGGTTGCCCTCGAAAAGGTGCAGTCTCTGTTAGACAAAAAATGAAGAAGAAAAAAGAAATTAGTAAATAAAAAAGTCTACTGCAGAGTCATGCAGGGAGTAAATTCTGATTGTATCCATTTCCACTTTAGATCAAATCCAGATGTTCGTTGGATCATTGATCTGTGGAAACAAAGGTAACTCTTTGACAGCATACCACAACTACCTTCAGGAGCCTTAGAGAGTAGAGGTCCTGCACCGAGCACCATCGTTGAGACACACAGAGCATAAACTCCGGCCCTGAGGCCAAGTTTCAACCACTTCTGGAGCCCTAAGCCTCTATGTAATTGAGGTGAAATGGTTTGTCTGAGACCAATTGAAGCCATGCTGTGAGGGGGGGGCAGAGTGCAGTCCCTGGGAGAGGACAACAGGGTCACACCTGCAGACAGGCAGCCTGCTGATGGCTATCTGAGCGTCTACTAGGGGCAATATGAGGGCGGTGCACAGGTGGGGGGGCGTTGACGTCCCTGCAGCTGGCAGCCGGCCCACACCTCCACTCGGCCATTCATCATGACAATTCATGCAGATCCATGTGCGAAACCCACGTCCATGCACGCAGCTCCCCATCACTCCGCTTCAGTGCTCCACTAAAAAACAAAAGCCCACAGGCGAATGATGCTAATGCACAACACCGACCTCCAGTAGCATGATCCGCCATCTCAACCACGGCACGTCAACGCCTCATGTGATGCAACGTTACAACCCCACTACTCTGGCAGATGCCTGTCTTTAGCTGCTCAACATAATTACAGCCCAGACGAATGGTTTGGAAATGACAGGCAATTAGACCTCCAGGCAGAATGATGCTGAGGAGTGCACTTTCTTCCAACCAGGCTACTAGAGGTGTAGATCAAAGATCGCGACCAGACAAAAGAACAGCCGCCAGTCGGAACGCAAGTGAATTCACGATAAACAAAAGAGGTGGCATTCACTAAAACCCACTTGAGCCCGAGGAGGAGTGGAAGAATTCAGGCAGATTCTGGTTTTTCGCGCAATTTTCAAATGATGAATACATCTAATTAAGAAACAAAGCTTCGTGTCGGCCGCATGCGGTGCCTGCGCGGTCACAGTCTCTGATCTACAGGACGGCCAGACACCGGGATGATCCCACCCGGGGACGGAAGCAGAGCCAAAGCGTCCACAGGAAGGAGGGACGGAGAACAGACAAGAAAGAAAGTAAGAGGAAAATGGGAAATCTCCGCGAGCTCTCTTTGTAAACTAAGGCTGTAGTCAGTAATTAACTTGAACTGGAGATAATGTCAAAATTATAGGAGCATGCGCCACCATAACTCCCATCAACATCGACACACAAACCTAGACTGTGGTCTGGATGCGTGCTGGAACAAAAGTCTTAAGAGAGCAGGGACTTTTCTTGGAAATGTCTGACTTTCATGAAGTAAGTTTGAAAAGAGGAGGTCAGACTAACTTTTCAGGGGATTAAACGCACCCGACACCATGGCACAACGCGACACCTTGAACTTTTAAACTAAAAAAGTAACACACAGCACAAAACTGGCTCGCTGTAAAATGGATCAATGTTTGGCCTGGACCTTCTATTTCCACACCAGCTGAACTGAGAGCAGAATTGTTTACAGCACGTCTCTGGTGATGCTTGCCAGCAGGAGCGAGCGGGCCGATGACCTCCACACCGCTTTAGCCAATGACTGGTGAAAGCTTTAAGAGGAGACTTTTCCATTCCCCTTAGTCAGAGCAGGACTTTAAATAAAACATTCATTCTGTGGCTTTATCTGCAGCCCTACATTCCTCACACTGCTCACTTTTTAACGGCTGGATGAACTCAACGACTAGGGACAGAATCCCAGTCAGGGCGCCTTTCATTGTGATTCCTTGAGACACCCTGGCTTCCTTTGACTTTTAAACCTGCAAACACACAGTGCTGCACAGAGGAATACGTGCATTAACTGCAGCAACCGATATTTATTATGATTGGCTCGGAAACTGACATGAGTGGAGGGGTGCTCTCACTGAGGTAAATCCACAATCAGAGAATAGCCCGTGAGACGTGGGTTATTGAACAGAACTCATCTTGATGTTCTTGTGAAACACCTTCTACATGCAGAAAATGAATCACATCATTGTCCCGTGTCACCAAATCACACAAGTGCAATGAAAAGAAATTCACTCCGTTCAATTGATAAACGAAAAAGGGGCAGAAGTCGAATGGGCGCATCTCGCTCAAGTGAATTGTGCGGGTCACGCTTGCATAAAAATAGCTCATGCTGGCGATCGGTGACATTTCCAAAACTTCAGATCATTTATTTCCCCTCCTGGAAAAAAAAACTATTTATCTTAGCTACACGTTTTTGTATGCTTCATGAATAAAAAGTCCAGATGTTGGCAGTAAATTCTCAAAGTGAAGTCTGTATGAGTCAATAAACAGAAGAAGAGAGACAAAGAGTAGACGAGAGACTTTTCTGTTCAGCTCCTCCTTGGTTTTTTAGTTCTGAACCAGGAATTACTCAGTACCTCATTCTCAAAATCTGTTCAGTGAAGATAGTCCCTGTGCACGGGAGAGGACCTGACCTGGAAAACTATTCCACCACCTACGGTAATGTTTTATGAACACATTACCCTCAAGCACATCACAGGTTTTAATCGGTAATCCTTTGTGTTAATACTTAATTGTGTTTTCACCCAAAAATAACAGGTCTCTTGGTGCATGGTGTCAACCGCCTGTCTCTGAGTGCCAGGCTATTGTGAGAATACTTGTGGCCTGACAGATGTAAGGTGTGGCACAGACAGACAGTAAAATCACCATTAGCGCCTGCACATAAACAGAGGGATGGCTTTTACCAGGGGAGAGTTTATGGATGGAATGGCTGGATGGGGCGGCCGGCGGAAGACAGCGGCTGGGACAAGACTCGGAGGGACTGCAAAGATCCCGCAAGAGTCCAGACAAGAGCAGACACATCCCCGAAAACACTCAGACTAAACATGGCCACATAATTAGAGCTATAATTCAGCAGAGCAGCCAGAGCACACACTGTGAGCCTGTGTCCTGCTCAGATCAGGCCATAACCCATCCTCCTTTTCAGGCCTAAATTAAACCGTCTGAACAGTGTGCCGTCATCTCCCCCGAGCCATTCAGAGGAAGTGAATTTGATCTTTTAAAATCACGAGCAGCCACAACATTGTGGTGGAATGAGGTTTGGACAAATACGGTTTGAATCGGTTGATTTGCAGAGCGGCAAATTAAAGGAAAACGGAGTAAATCCAGTGGTAATCCCCATCGCTCGGGAACCAGCAGTCGGGAGGGAACATGAGGACACGAAACCTGCTGAGAGACACTTTTTGTAGCTTTATTTATGTCGGCATGCTCACAGATATCTGGTGATTCGTCTGAGCCATCTGGACAGTCCTTCTCTCCGTCACAGCGCCAGCCCTTGGAGATACAGGTCACCTGGTCCTTGCACACAAACTGCTTAGTGCTGCAGGTCTTGGGATGGTCGTCAGCTTTGGGGGCTGAAAAAACAACAAGAAAAACAGGACAGTTGATGTGTTATTAAAAGCAGCAGTGGTTGAAAAGGCTTTTCAAAGTCACGAATGCAATTAGAAAGAAACGCCACGCTCCGAGCACCAAATTTGAGCAAACGCTAAATGAAAGTGGAAGTTTTAAAAATCCATGACCCCCCTCCCCCGCACACCCGTCTCTCCTGACCAGAATCCACGTAGGAAATTTCCAGTTTGAAGCAGCACAGATCTTAACTCAGCGGGGTAAAGCAACATGCAAGGGTCAACTCAAGTTTACAATGATGTTTTTGTATCAAAGGACCCACAGGGGCACTCTATTCAGAAAAAGAAAAAAACTCCTCTACAAGTTTACAAGCAACAGTGGTGCCTTTTAGTTCTGGTTTGTTTGTTGTCTCCCTTCTTCTTACGGACATCTCATTTCTTTTTGCTTTTTTCCCCCAATTTTTTTTATTACTCCTAAAGGTGTTTTTCAACTCTCACCACAGAGGCTCTTTCATGTGTCGTGGCACAGACATAACAGGGCATTCAATCTCCGTCTGGCCCATGGGACACTGCCGAGCGCGGTAGTTCTGGGCAGCGAGTCGGTGCAGATTGTTGAGGCGTACCACAGGCGGGCAGCACCGCGGCAATGCTGACGGTCCATCGGCTGTGTGACGCTGCAGACGTGCTGTCACTCAGCCGCCTCGGGTGGAGATGTTGTCGCTCATGTACAAATCTATCTCAGGTTACATACACACTCATACATTGTAGTTTACACCTCGATTTAAAACTCTCTGTTCAGACAAGTGCATTGGCTTTATAGTAATCTATGAGACGTAGTTTCCTTCGATGCTACACAACTGAAAATGCTTATCACATGATCCTTCACGTGCACTGAGCATGTGCGTCGGGTGTAAACAGGAAGCAGTTTTCCTAAGCTGCAGTAGTTGCTTAGTTACAGAAAGAACTAAGAACAAGAAAAAGTAAGAAAGTAAGAGCAGGGATTTATTTTATTGGACGGACAACGAGGTTGGCAAAAACAATCGTCTCCGTTTCTGGCCGTGCAGACTGAAGGGACGCCCCGGAGTTTTTAATCTAAATCCGGGCCAATTGTGTTGTTCTCAATTTGAGGGCAGCGGAAAACTCTAGATTAGTGTGGAGACCATGCGAACAGCTAGCAACAGGGATGTGTTACAGAGAAACATATGTTATGAGAGCTGTCTCGGGTCAGCATCTGAGATTTGCACTGCCACCTCAACATTGAGGTGAATAAAACTGTGTGGCCCACAACACAGATAAATTATCAAGTTGTGACAATGTACCTCTCAGGAACGTTCTTGTCCCTGTGTCCGGGCAAAGCAACATCATACGGACGCCTGTAGGTCCTTACCAACTCGCTAAAACTTTCTTGGAAAGAAAACAAAAGTGCGGCCATCTTTGAATTGTCTTCCTCGTGTCTTATGGTCAATCTAACTTGAATTATCGGCCACACTGTCTCCCCACTGTTTCAAGTGGTACTGCTCTGTTTTGTCTGTTCTATCTAACATTGTCTTAAATAGAATAACATTTTCAAATACTCAAAGACTGTACGAAATAAAAGGGAGTCAAGACTATGTTTTCAAACTCATTAATGATATAATCCTTCACTGGACTAGTCTCATCCAACCTGAATACAAATTATAGCAGAAAACTGACCCTTTCTAAGGAAATGTGGAAATAGAGGCTAAGTATAAGGAAGGAAAATGCTTCCTTGTATGCAAGTGGTCAAAAGGACAGCACTGGCCATACCAAGCAGGAGGCTGCGGTTACTGCATTGTTGTGCAGCAATGCTCTGGGAAGGACAACACCAAAGGTCTCATTGTGATTCTCTGCAGGGACTTAGCACTCTCTCATCCTGGATGACTTGCCTCCCTGCGTACTTGGCAGGCAGGGAGCTGTTTGGGGTGGGCAGTCGGGCTGTGTGGGGGTGCACCGCAAGGGGGCTGGGATGTGACTGAAATCACAAGAGAGCATGAGGCTCCTGTATCATTGCAATCACGTTGCTTCGGGCTGTCAAGACTAAAGGGTTCAGACCCTGGTCTTTTTTATCCCCATTCCATGTGACGGTGAAGTGAACGTGTGAGTCAAACACGGAGACTTCTGAGTCTCGTGTTTTTCGTAAATACATTTAGATGCTTAAGAGTTTCGGGATTAGATCACAACTTTCCCATTACATGAACAAGACCTTGATATCTGAGGAGATTAGGGAGGAAGGAGGAAACACAAGTTCTTAAAATGCAGAGCTGTTGACCCGCTCTCCTCTTCGCACAATGACGGGGGCAAAGCTTACAAAACTAAATTCAAGTGATTCAAGAGAACAAGATGCCAAAAGACAAAGGCCATATTAAATGTCAGAAGGCTGAGATGAGAGTTGGAGAGAGAGAGAGCTGTAAAAGAGTTTAGATGACGTGCACACACCCAAACACTTGAGTTGCCATGGTCTGTAGCCAGTTTGTTACTTCTGCCTCTTTTCATCTTGCCCCAGTACGTTTGTTATGGTGGTAAACAGGTTTTTCCAGCCCTTACATGTTCCCATGTAATCTGCCTAAAAGACCAAACAGCCAAACGGACTGGGCCCTGAGCTTGGACGGGTAAACGCACCAGAACCTGTGTGCTATGTGAAGGCATTCCCTCTGTCTCTCTGGTGCCTGTGTGGAGCAGCTGGGCTGAGCCAGTTGTTCCCTGTGAGTGGGCATAAAACTGGAAATAAAACATTGTGGTTTCTAATTTTATCATCGCTTTACACACCAGCATGAAATGACCGCAGAGGGGGGAACCTCGGAGCCTAATTGGAGGTTGTGGCTGAGGAGGGGTTAGTGACTGGAGCAAATACTGGCATCCTTCCCTCTCAGTAGTCCTCTTTCAAAGCCCACTTATAATATCTCAGACAGAGATGTGAATTGTTAATTCAGCCGGCAAAGTCGCTTTTTCCCCAAAGTCACTGCCAAAATGCTGACCATTTTTTTGGAGGGTCCAAATCAGGCCGGGATGTTAAACCATTTGAGTCGTCTTTGCCTACAAAGGGGAATGAAGACGGCCTTTATTTTGTATGTTGGGATTGGCCGAACAGCAAACATCCATCCGATTGAATCAAGTTACATACTCCACTTACAGGAACTCCTCTAAGCCCCGTGTGTTTGCCTCCAGCAGAGCTCCCTGCTGATAATGCCATCCCTACCAAAGCATTTCCTACCACAGCTGAATGGCAACTTGATCCCACTGCTGTGACTTAACAGTAGGAAATCCCATTAAGGAGGCAGGAAATCACATTTGAAAAAAGACATTTATAACTTCACCTTCTGTAGTTTAAAGTTTCTTGAAAGTGCGATCAGTATGCTATAATCATGAAGAAATATATCCTCTGCACTGAGATGACCTGATAAAAAAACAATCGTCCTGTGGGTATCTATTAGAGCAAAAAATGCATCTCATTAGAGATGAAAATGAGAAAACTAACTTTGGCAGCTTCAGTTGAAACCCTCAAGAGTTCTGAATTTCACACCATTATTCAGTAAAAACAACTTTGGACGGATTTCAGGAAAGAGAGTTTCTATTTCTGTCCAGAAATTACAGTATGTATGAATATCTTTATTTGGCTGGTTGAAGAAAAAAAAGAAAGAAAAGAAAAACAGCAGCCTTCCACAAAAAAACAAAATGTCCATCTCTGACACTCTGGTGTAGTTAAAATATCTTTCACTGTGTTTAATGCTAAATATCCTTATCGGAAAGTGATACAGTACCGACTGTACGCTCTCAAGAGTCTGAAGGCACTGTTTGTCCAGTAGACAATGGATTAGTGTTTCTACTCAACTATTTCATTCTCTACACTCAACTGAACATCAAATTAAGTTTATTTAATGGATTACACGCCCTTACTTGAAGGGCACTGCCTTTAGATGTTGGTGTCAGAATGAAATGTAATTCTGCTTTCCTCATTATCTCATTTTCTTAAGAAATGTTGCGGCTGACTGATTCCATAAAAAGCTTTTCCTCTGGTTAAGTACTCAAACCTAGCTCAACCCGAAGCAAGTTGCAGAAAGTTTCTATATTTTAATTTCAACACTTTATATGAAAGATATGAAAACTTAGATTTGACAGAATAAACAATGCAGAAAACATGTGCCTTTATGTTCTAATTTTACATGAATATCTTTTTATTTAGTTGATTTTTATTCTAAATATTTGTTTGTATTTGGGTTTCCTTTTTATTCATGGTTATTTATAGTAAAGTTTATGATTAGACAATATAAAGTCGGGGGTTCGATAATAATATTCTAGGAATTATTAACAAAATATATATTAGACAGCCTATATATCCGTTTTGTAACCTGAACAATTAATTTGAAGAATCGATGCACAAATCCCGAGTTGACATACAGACAAAGATATTTCACTGAGTTGCTTCCTGGTAAGTTAGTTGTCCCGGCTCCAGTTGGCTGACACTGTTTGACTACGAGCATACTGCCACTTGTATGGAGCACACACTGTATTTCCTTATGCAGGGCCACTGGAGCTCTATGCTGTATAAACAGGGCACACTGAATTGCCCCTGAGCACTGTGCATGGCAGAAAGCATTAAACACGAGCGAGTGAGCAAATGCGTAAATGTACAGAGAGACGGGGTCTTATAGAAAAGTCCTTCTCTTGAGTGTCTAATAAAAGTAATGCTCTACTTTCGAGGTCTTCCTTTCATCTGCAGGAGGAAAGTTAAGTAAAAATAGTAAGTAATAAATAAAGAACTTGCTCTCTGTGTGATGGAGCAGGATGGGACGGTGAGTTAATGGTGTTGTTGTGGCACCAGTTCAGCAGCCAAGCGTTGGAGGCCTCCAGACAGTATCACCAGCTGGGACTCCACACTGATCCCTCCCCCCCGCCCCCAATTCCGCGAGCTGTCTTCCTCAATATGGCCATCCGTGCTCTACAAATCAACTCCAGATCCACGCAGCACATTCCAGCGCCTTCTAATTGATTTCATGTGTATGGCTTTGCCTCCAAAAAGACAATCTGTTACAAAAGGAGCGGCTCCAAGAAGCTTTGCATTTCAAAAACGCCTCAAATATGTGTTGCATAGTTTAGTTTAAACACCACAGAGCACAATGATCAATCAATGAAAACTATGCACACAGAACACAGCCTCAGCTAAAATGTTCAACCCCAAAAACGACATGTGAAAAGTAACCTTTCCCCTTCAAGTATGCCTCCAACACTGAGAACATCTCAGTATTCAACCAACCCGATCACCTTGTGGATCATTTCTAGGGTGAGCAGCAGAGCATGGATTCTATTAAATGCAGTTGAAAGATAACAGTACAAATGAGGATGTGAAATGACTTGAATGAATGAATAAATAAATAAATGGTTCTCGACGGTCCTGCTGGGTACAAGAGCAGTGGCAGGAGAAAGTGGGAACAAGACTACGCCTGTTTCTCATCACCCACCACTTCTTCCCTTCCTGGTCCTCCATTGTGAAACCCAGGTCTTCCACAGTCTTCAGGGGAGCAAGGGGGGGGGGGAGAAAAAGCAAACAGACTACAGCATGTAATTAGACCCCTGAGGTCAAGTTTGAAGTGATTTCTCTGTGCTCAGTTTAGCAGGATTTCAAAGCAAGAATCCATGCATCATGAGCAAAATTAAAGCCAAACAAGGACGACAGGGAAGAGGGCGGGGGCAAAGCGAGGTCATTATTCCTTAATATCTGTGCTGCGTTAATCATTCAGAATGGAAGAGTGACTCTTTTAACCAGAACATTACAGATGTTAAATGTGGAGTAAAGAGGTTAGAAAGTGCAGAACATTCCCATATGTAAAAATGGAGATAATTGTGTTTCCAATGTTAGGCCGTCCCTGTTGCTGAAACCACCGAGGCTACATCCATACTGCTAGGTTTTCATTTGAAAGCTGTGTTTTCAAACTTAAACGGTCACTGTCCAGGTGAGTGTTTTGGTTCTGTATCAGTTTTAATCACTGTCCATTCTTAAGCCCACCTCATGCTTCTGCTTTGAAGCTACGCCATAGCCTAGACGTGTATCTACGCAGAGTCAAGCTCAATACCCTGACGTGCACCTCCATAAATTGTAACCCTAGTCGAGACGACGCAGACCACAAGAGCTGTGATTGGTTCGCTTGGTAGCATCGCATTTCCGGCTGACTCGCCGCCATATTTGAATGGATTTGAAGGAATGAACACGGACAATGTCTTTCTTTTCTTCATTGCAGTTCTTGAACATCTATCAGCTCAGACTCCAAAACTATCCACTTATTAACACTCGTCGTTTTTCTGAAGTGAACAGAGACGCCGGAGAAGTTGTAAATTAGCTGACCAGACACCGGAAGACACTCAACACCAGCATAGAAACTCTACTGCTACTAGCGCGACTCCCACACAAACACAACTATGAATGATGCTGTATAGGCTACGTGCGTACCTACGGCCTAGCTTCGATACAGAACCATGAATTGGGCTTAAAGCAGGGCCAGCAACGTTTCCAAATTCTCCGTCTTAGTGGCTCTAAGAATCGTTGTAGTGTGGACGCGAGGCGTGTCCATAGCAGAGCTTTGTGTTTCAACATAAATGTAGTAATGTGTACGTAGCCTGAATCCACTTCTTCAATGATAACGCTGTGCAGCATCTACATAGTGGAGACAGCTACTTAGCTTTGTGTCAAGGCACAGCCGAGCACTTTAACCATCTCACAGTGAGCATGAATGTCCTCAAGCCCTGGTTCACAATGGCTATTTTCAAAGAGGTTGACCTTGCATTAACATCCAAAGGCTGAGTTGGAGTTGGTGCCTGCTCTTGTGCCTGAAAAAGCCTTGTTTTTGTGTCGTCGCACAACAAAAGGGTGCAGCTCTGACCTCGGAGGTAACCCGATGAGGCTCTGCAGGATGTCACAGGCCACAGCAGTAAAATGCAATGCAGTTAAAAGACATGGCACTGAGTGAGTGTGATGGATGGACATAAAGATAAATGTAAATAGGCCAGTGGTGCTGCCAGAGGAGAGAGTTGGTCTACACACACCCGGCCGTCTCCGCATAGCACAATTCTCTGCATCCGTAGCAGGAAAGTCAACCCAGAACCGGCTGTTACAAAAACAGAATATGGGAACCACAGAATGAAGGCTGGACCACATAAAGTGAGGCATTCGCTGCTACTGAGACAACTGTGAATCCCTGGCTCGCCTCTGTCCTTCAGTTACCTCTTTGCTTGGGTTGAAGGATGACATTTTCTGTGATTTACTATGAGGGGATCTCTATGAATAACTCATTAGATTCACCCTGAGGGAGGCAGGAGGGAGTAGCGTTCTTGCTGAATAATTGCTAAGAACGACTCGCATACAAGGCACCAAGAAGCCATCAGCCACTTCACAGATGACCTCTTTGGTCAGTGGTGAGAAATCCTACAACCCGAGTGCTTCATGAACGTTTCATGAATGTTCTTTGGACATTCTGAAAGTGACTAATGCTTGGCACTATAATGCTAGAACGGATGATTCAGTTCTCCTAACTCTCCATGAGCGCAAGTGTGTGTTTGCAATATAACAAATGTTTTGATAATTTGAGGACATGCAGCAGGGTGAGACGGAACAGATCTCTGGATGAGGTCCAGACAATATCAAGAGTTAATGTCTGAGAACAGAGAGAGAGAGAGAGAGGTTCCTCTCACTTACAGGGCAGTGCCAACAATTCTCTTCTACAGAAGGTAGCTGGTGTTTGTCCAAAACGTCGATAGATTATTTATTAAAGTTACAACGACAGAATCTGTTTGCACCAATTTATAAATTAAAAAAAAGCAACAGCCAATGGGACGTCCCAGCTGACCAATGGTGTAATTACAGTCACGCACCATCGGCCAACCAATAGTGCAACTTGATCACAAACCTAACTCCATCATTACCTCACAGAGATCCTGGGATGATGCTCTGGAAAAACAGCAGACTCCGCCAAAAATAATAAATTAGCACCGTGACCGAAGGTATCTATGTTTGTTAAAGATCTGAGAGCCATGGCTGCGACCCTGAAGAGAGTAAATAGCTACGACGCTGTGCAGCAATCCACGAAATTGGAATCTTATCTCCATACATTAGATCCTCCACCCTGACTGGGTGTGACAGCGACCAAGGGTCCCTGCCATCAAATCGATTCTCCAGTCAGGCGCGAAAAAATGCGACATCAACAACATCTGAGGCCACATGGGCGCGAGTGGGTAAAGGCAGTTTTCTCACAGCTGTGCCAGGTATCAGGCAAACATTGCAGACCTTTGTAACATTTGAACAACCATGTGTACTCCCTTTTCGAAGGGCATAGACAACAGGTCTATTTCTCATTTACATAACTTAAATGTGTTTTGTTCATATGTGGCAAACCCTACATCCTAAGGGACGTTGTGATATTAATGACAGGAGGCGGAAATGCGTAGACAGATTTAATCGCCTACAAAAACCCAATGGATCCTGCAAGGCAGCATTAACACGCACTCCCACACACGCTCCCTATTTTTGTTTAAGAAGCCACTCTGTTCCTTTTTTGGGTCTTAGAAGCTAAATAGGGTAAACAGTGATGCAGCTCGCAGAAAACACCAATTACAGCGCACCCCCCCTTGCCATTCACAATTACCAAACACTCTTTCATCTGCTGTCTCACGCCTTCTATGTGTGGGGAACATTCATGCTGATCCGCTTTTACCTTCTAGACTCAGTTCATTGCAATGCAGAGCGCAGGAAGCAGAGGGAGAAAAACAGGGGATCTTTTTCTGCAGCGTCGGTCAAGCCTGCCTGCTATTATCATTTCGCAAATATTTTAACTACATTGGGACCTAAATGCGAACCACCTGCGCATGAGCTTTACATCAGGTTTCACGAAGCCGAGCCAAAGAATGTTTCTAAAATCGGACACTTGGCCACGTTTCACTTGAAATATTTGAGTTTATTTTATCCTCTTTTTCTTCGTGAAAAGACTCCGAATGGCAGGAAAACCATTCAGAGGATTATCCTTGCCATCTGATAAGCGTGTGGGCGACAGATAACCTCAGGTGTGCAGCGTTACAATAACCGCTCCCCCCCAGTGACCTCCGCTTGGGGGAGCTGCAAAGGGCAATCCTGTTTCCATTATCTGTTGAATTTGTATGAGGGATGCTGAATTTTTCCAGCAGATGTTTTCAGCGACAGTTCTGAGGAAAATGTATAGCCAGGTCTCAATAAAAAGGTCAGGCAAACAGAGTGTCGGCTCCTCAGGAATTCAACCTCTTTAGCCTCTGACCCGCAGTAACACTTTTCACAAACAGGATTTTTTTTCTCCCTCTAAAGCTTGTAGGGAACCGGTGATTCGCAGAGCATTATTCAAAACAACAAATGATTCGGAAACCAAAAGAGTAAATATCGGGGGGAAATTATATTTACAGCTAAAACCACGAGACACAGCATTTACTGACTAGTTGAGCAGAGCTGTAACAACAGTGGATTGAGTGACTGGCTGGAACTATCGTAACTAACCATTATCCAGTTGTTAGCATAGCGTCAGATAAATGTCAGAAAATAGTACTTTTGTCCAAACAAAAAGTAAATTTCTGGACAAAGGACTCTGGCTATTCTTTAAAATA
This sequence comes from Pleuronectes platessa, assembly GCF_947347685.1. NCBI lineage: Eukaryota > Metazoa > Chordata > Actinopteri > Pleuronectiformes > Pleuronectidae > Pleuronectes > Pleuronectes platessa. The sequence continues at coordinate 12,561,823 of NC_070631.1, read as the reverse complement.
GATTTTTATGATGACAATAATTTAATAGTTCCAATATGCAAAATACTAGAATTCAATCCTTTGCTTTGGTTGATTATTATAAAATATCTTCTAGTTTTGTAATCTTGGTTGGACAATCTGAATATAATCACTTTAACTGCCCTGCATTTTTTGCAATATTCTTGCATTTTGTTTATCAAACATGTAAAGAACAGAAATGAAAACTCAGCAGAGCACATACGTTTCCTAATACCCAGCAGTCCCTTTAAATTCAATCCAGCTGCAATAAATTGTACACAGATATCAGTTCCCTGATGAACCCGATGTTTGTTTCCATCAAGTGTTCCCTGAGAAATCACGTTGCAAAATTAACACAATGGCTCTCAATGTTAAAGCAAGTGAAAAATAAACTGGACGGACTACCACGAAACTTGGTGAAAGGATCCGGTATCTCGATCACAGGGCGGATCGGTACCAACATTTAATCTTCCCTGACCCATCCTCCCACCATGTTTCCTGGAGATCTGGCCAGTGGTTTTTGTGTAATCTTCAAAACACACAAATCAACCAGCAAACGAACTGGGGTGAACACATATCCTTCTTTGCGGAGGTAATATATTGCCAAAAGAATCTGCTGATCAATTTAAGAAAATAATTTTAAGCTGGATCCCATATGCCAAGAATCACGAATTTAAACTGTATCCATTTATCATCATATCCCCTCACATAACCAACCACAGACAAAGCGGGACTAGACTGTGCCAAACTCGACTGGATTTTGTCGGTTTACCGGATGACACATTTACTGTGGCATTAATAACCTTAAATCAGCATTAAAGATAAACAGCCAACAAAATGGCCTGTCCAATGTTTAACTGTTTACTGTGGCCTTTTGACCCTGCTGTCTTTAATCCTCTCCCATTCATTAATTCACGCTGCGGACCAGTGGTGATCCAGACAAATCCATTCCAAGTGGCTGGCCTCTGGGTTTCTATGCGCTCACTTCGCTGCTCCAAAACGAGAGAGAGGCCGCTAAATCAGTTGTTATAATGACATAACACACACACACATATCATTTCCATCCTGTGATGTAACTACAGAGAGTACCCGAGACAGATCCTGGAATTTGGCTTCACTTCTCCCTCATCCCCACCCCTCTGCCTTTAGCTTGGATTAATGGTCACCCTATGTCCAGATGTTACACGCTGATGGAGGAGGGAGGAGCTTGAAGACTCCTCTAACCTATAGGTCTCACTCTGAACAGCCCCCATCAAGATCTTAAAGGGAAGGTCTTCCAAACTAGAGAAATGTTGTGAAGACATGATAGCTTAACATGGAGTAAATTTGTGAAATTAAGCATTGGGTTGATTTTCTTTAATATACAAGGCTGTCCGGTTACATCTGGATGGGACATCACTAGTGCATGACTTGGTTTAGAAATATTGGGAATGACTCACACCAGACTCAAGGATATGATTTGTAGGCAAACTGTTTTTGTTCTCCCCCCATGTGAAGATCAACAGGTCTACATTGTCACAGGTTTACATTGAGTAACTCATTATTACTATCAGGGTATTAAAAGGGGCTCCGGGGACACAAGAGGATGACTGCACAAGACTGTTGGGTTCCACGATCACACACTAGCCTAGCTTGTACCCGGCTGCTGTCACTAATACGTTGGGATTCCCAGACAGCGGCTACACGTTGGGACAAGCCGCCAACGAGCCATTAAGATTACACCGCCACAGGCCAACACAACTGTTGTTTTCATGTTTTCATATGAGCCAAGTCACTGAAAACAAACATGGAAACTGATCTGATCCCACAGGTTTAACATGGAACCAGTGCTGCTGGGATTTTGTGGATAAGATAAACTAAAACCCCAAGCACGCTTTGGTTTGTGTGGTAGCTATCAGCTGTCTCTACACCTAGAACATTCCCTATCGGAGGAATGGTGTGTTTTTTCTTCTTTGATAAATGGAGTAAAAATGTCATTTTTTTGTTGCAATTCCTGGGAAATCGTTTGGTATTTCTGTGAAAATGTGTCGTTCAAGTGTTGCCAAATCCTTCTACCTGCTGGAACTGTGAATAACCTCACTGTCTGTCTGCCATCCTTGCAGGCAGGCCCTTTCTGTCTGCCCAGACACTAGCACAGCCAAAAACACACACACACTCACTCACAACCACACATACACATATTCAAGATTTTAGACCACAGCTCATTTGTGTGCTACTTTCTCTGATTAAAGGATTTCCCCCTGATGATCGATCTCTGCCTGTGAGGAGACAGCTGTAGCACACAGTGTTAGTATCAACACAGCCTGCTTTCTTTATGCGATCCTGTCTTGGCTCCAACTCTGGTGAACACAGGCCCGTGTGTGCACAGATGCTTTGCAGGGATACAGAAATAAAGAAAAAGTGCTTTTGCCTCTGTGGAACAATGGAAGACAAACACAACAGGCTTCTTACCTACGGTTGCACCGTTAGGAGACACGATCCCCAAGTGGAGTATAAATCCCAAGTAGAGCAACCTCATCGCCATCTCCAGAGCAATGCCCGGTGGCACTGCTGTTCGCAGGGAAAGGAGGAAAAGTTGGCTGGATTTCTGAGACCGAACAAGCCGATCCGCCACCTCATCCGAACCCCGCTCAGTTCAGTGGGTTCGGGGGCGATTGTCCGTTCAGCTGCACCCTCAGCCCCGCAACGCGCGGCGGCCGCTTCACGGCTGCTTGTGATAAAAGGAGGGAGGCTACAGCTCCAGTCCGGCGATGCTTCGGTCAATGCAGCAGCGCAGACGTGTGGATCTCTAATTGATTATCGGCTTTCAAACATGATGCATGGTGTAGCCTCAGAGAGTGTGTGTGTGTGTGTGTGTGTGTGCGTGCTGGGCTCTCTGTTTCACCACCACCACACCATGCCACTGGAACCGTCCGCTCGCACTGAAGCCCCCTGCAGCCGCCGCCCGGCCCCGCTGCGCTCAGCTCATTCCGGGCCGAGCCGGAAAGAATCAAATTTAAAAAGTAAAAGCTTCGTGTTCGCTCGCGGCGCCGATGTCTCCCCGTGCGTGTGGCTGCACGAGCTGGATGGTGAATCTCTCCAGCTCCTGCGCTGTGGACGAGCCCGTGACGTAACGCTCGGTTCCTCACAAAAAAAAAATGGGTATAACCGAAAGGCGGCGAGTGCGCGTCTGCGCATGCGCCAACACACCTCCCTTTCTCCTATTTCATGCTCTTTTTCCTCAGCCGTGGAGGTGAGAGAAGAGAGAGAGGCGGCGCTGCAACTGGGGCCCCGCGATCCGCCATGTTGGCTCAACGACCATGAATGTTTTTGTCGGGCCCCCGGTGACCCCCACTGTACATGTGATGATCTCCTCAGGAACCGAGAAACCAACCAGTTCACCAGAAGTGATGGATTCATTTATTAATTTGCCCAATTGATTAGTTCATTGGTAGAAAATCTATTTCACCAATTTTGACAATGTTAGGTCATTTTTAAGAAGAAATACAAAAGCATCAGGGAATATTAAATCCCAATTTGTCTCATTCTGTCTTGACATGGTGCAAAAAAAGAACAAAACAAAAACCCTATTGGCAGAGGAAATAAAATGTAGAAACCTCCGAGAGAGCCACATGTGAGGAATCCCTATTCCAGGATAGAGGTGTAATGCCGTGTGTGAGAACATCTGCAAATTAAAAGTATTTGCAACACTGATTAGAACAAACCAGCTTCCCAAGCTTGTCTGTGTAGTCACACAGCTAAATGAAAGCAATTAAGGATCCAACTTTAAAACAAACTGTCACAACTGATTACAAAATACATGAATTTAGGTCATCAAACCAGAGTCTTCTATTCCAGACCAGAACTACAAGATGGAGGATGGAGAGCCAATCGCAGCTGATTTTAGTATTTGGTACTAAAGTGGTTAAAAAAAAAAGAAATCTGATATCAATCAGTTTAATGATGTGGAGTAAACCTGAGGCTTTGAGGCCCCTGGAGGTCTGGGTCCCAGTTGTCTGCTTTGTGGGTTAGTAATCCAGCCTTGTTCACAGCTGCTGGGCCTTTATTTTTTATTTTTTTCTTACCATTTACAGTTTAGACTTAATGTAGGTCATTGGCGGGTTAGTGAGTAAAACCCAAGTTATTTATAATTGACAACTTGCTCACAGGAAGATTAGAGCATCCAAATCATTTAGATACACAAACATTGTATGATCTACAATTGTATGCCGTGACAAGTGACAATTTATTTTAATCTATATTTACTTTAATACATGTTTTTTTAGGGAAGCCAATATATCACTTTCAAATTGTGATATTTGCATAGGAGCTCTGCTTTTGAATCACAGTTTAATGGAGGCATTTAATATATGGTTTTCTGTAAAGACTAAATGGTGGAATCTCACGTTGATCTCATTTACTTTGGTATTTTTCAAGCCTTGCACGCTCAGAAATGGACCTGGTTTACAAGACATATTTCAGTGATAGTTCAATGAAAGGTGTGTGTAATCTACATCAGAGAAACCCTCCGATAGGCGCATTCTTCACTAAATCATGCCCCCTAGCGGTATATGTGAATATTAAAAGTCAGTCAGATATCTATGAAGTGGACCTGGCTGCAGGTTTTGGGATATCTTTGCATGTGCCATAGAGCAACAGTCTCCTTAGCATCAAGCAAGCAATCACCAAATAGATATATAATTGCATTCTATTGCAATGAATTCTATTGACTGGTTAATATAGTAAGTTAGGGACAGTTTATCCTTTAGTCCATGAAACAATCTTTTCTAATCTAGAGATTTAAAAGACACAATTATGAGTATGAAAACAACACCCATAACCAGATCTGGCCAAATACATAGAATGATGATAATACCAATCATTTGACGAGGCTATTTAGATCTTAACAGATTTAGGCTCCCTCCATGTAAAATTATAATTGTAAAATAACATAATAAAGATTGTTCATGAGTTATTAAAACATATTCTCCATGACAAGTGCAAATGTAATATTCTCATAGATTTAAACAGAACTGCATTCTTTATGAAATTATTCTTTGGAGTTGATAATTAAATCCTGGATCTTCTAATGAACCATACAAACCTGCAGGGGGCACTGGGTACTTACACAACAGAGAGACATCCAGACTAACTAATTTTACTAATGCAACACAAAAAGCCCATGCATGGGTTATTTGATTAAAAAAAAAAAACTGAACTGGCACACTTTCTGAGAATACCCTGATCAAATAAACATTTAGTCCAAAGTGGAACGTGAGAGGATCTTCACCCTGAACAACTGTTTTATTACGAAAAGGCTCTTAATCACGCTTCCTGCCAATCCATGACATTATGCAGTGTGTGTCTTCTTTTCCCACAGTTATTTAATCTTTGCATACAAGAAAACAACAGGTGTGTATTTCACAGCAGTCAGTGACCTTACTGCCTCTGGTGTTAAGAATAAACGTGGCTTTGAGGGGGTTTCAGCTTTCACATGTTTACCCCGAGCCCGAATCACAGGGGAGAATGTGAGGTATGTTGAGAATCTGTGAAAAAACATGCATGAAGTGTCGGAATCCAAGCACATTTTCACTCTGGGGATCAAAACGAAATATCCATGCAAAAGTTAGGGGAACATAGTTCAAATCACAGCATTTTATACGTGTTGCTTTTTGGCAGCTAGACTGAGTCGGCCCATGTGTTTCAACAAAGCTCCTTGTCAAGTTCCCTGGAAAACACTGTTTTCTTTTTGATGCCGGGGGAATTTGTTTGCTTTTTAATTAGCATTGCTGTCTCTGCTGTTTGTCAACACAGTGAATCAACATGATGGCTGGTGTTACCTCAACCTGAGAATGCCCCCTTTGTGGGAGGAGGGCTGAGCACTGTCATGCAGGAGAGACAGACGCCAGCATGCTGTGTGGGAGACAGCTTGAAAGAGTGCCAGCGTAAACACTCCCAGACCACATGTTCTCCCAGGGCAGAGGGGCTGGCCTCTCTCCAGGCACATCTGCACACAATCCCTCAGCTTTGAGCCGAGCCTGCCAAGGAGACAGAGCAGGGCAGAGGAAGGAGAGCATAAGTGGGAGAGGAGCATTCCCAGACAGGGAGAACCTGCTTCATCTTTGTCAGTACTGTCGGCGATGAAAGTGACGAAACATTTGAAAGAAACAATGAAACGCACAATGGGAGGATCCCATGAATCCGTCAACTGTTTGGACAGCTAATGCACATTCGGTGTGTGAAGGCCAGCCACTGTGCGTCTGTATCACTCCACTGATTCCACATGCCAAAGTGTGCTTGGCTGAAATGGTTCGCCAACGTGCCCATATCCTTGAGAGAAGATGGATTACTGCATAAATCAGGCGGCTGACTCACAGGCAGCCACGTGGTGCATCTGTAGCTGCACTGCATGCACGCACTACATCATGTCTGTGATTGGTCACTCATTTTTTTTATATTATTCTGAGGCACTCTTTCAAAAATAAATAACCTTTAACCCTCATGGCTAAATGTAATGTATATGAATGCAATCCTGTCCGTCCCTGACATGTCCCCCCCATTCCCCCCAGCCTCTCTCGGGTGCTGCCCTCTGGCTCACTGGTAAACTGTGGCTTTGTGCGTGTGTTTCCCAGAGAGGTAATTACTGAGCAAGCTATGCTGACAACACCTGAGGAATGTGGAGCATGCACCAGCGGCCTGTGTTCTCTTAACCCTGCCATCACTCACCCCACCTCAACCTCTCCCCCATCTGCAACCCTCCCCCCCATGCGGCCCACTATAGAGTGAGAGCCAGACCCAGTCCAACCCAGAGTTCCCCCTGACATTTTCACAGGAGTCTTGGACTTGTGGCTACGCAGGTGTTGTTTTATGTAATATCGTTGCTGTTCTGCCAGGAAACACACTCTAACTCTAGATTACCCCCGATTAAACTGCTTGATAAACACAGTTGTATTGTAGGACACAGTTACAATAACATCAGATTTTTGTATTATCTGAAACCCTGTACAAAAAAACCTCAACTCCCAGCAGGCCCCACCATTCTCGTTGCTGGTAAATTCACTGTATGTGTTGGCTGGCTCAGGCCCCTCTGCTGACTGAGTCACTCCCCAAACTGTCCTTGAGCTCTGTGGAACTCACAGCCCATCTGGCCGACCACCCGCACACGCATATCAAAACATCGCATGGATCGAAGCCGGGGGAGTGAACCACTCTGTGTGACCCAATTGTGGTGTAGTCCAAAAAAATGTCAATATTTAGACGGGAGAATGATGGCAACTCGGAAAGATGTTATTTTAATGGAAATGCAACCAAGGCATCGCGGTTTGAACGTGTGTGTGTGTGTGTGTGTGTGTGTGTGTGTGTAGAGAGAGAGAGAGATTATGAATTCAGCTGAGCCTCTCCCATCTGTCTGACTCGCCCATCATGATGAAATCAGAATGAAATCCCTTGTGCATGTACATCCACACAAGTGCACATTTCCATGATGCCGAATCTAGACGCTTTATGTAAATGCTATGGCTGGAGAGAAAAAAAAACACACACCTGACTTGGCTGAGTGAACAATAACATGTGTCTTCCACACACTTGAGGGTTAATCAGTCAGGATACACAAGACAAGGCAAAAGAGTCAGGGGATTTAGTTGCCAGGCAACTTCTGTTGATACCAACACTTTTTGATTCATATGATGAGAGCCATGTAAAAGTATGACGACTGAGGAAGAGACAGGGGTGTGTGGGATAATGTGGGCAGCTATCAAGTGTTATCAGTATGTGACTTTATTTATATCTCATGTGTACTATTGTTTTTTTTGCAAGCAAATATATGTGTCTGTCTCTTACTGTCGTACAAGTTAACATCAGAGAGAGAATGTCTTGGTTTTCTGATTATTAGATTTCAATGAGATATCAGCCCTTTGCCTATATGTCCACGTGAAAGCATTTACAATGTTTTTTATTATTTCATCCATGTCATAGATTAGATCTGTTACTACTGTAAACAAGGGTTATACACCCTTAAATAACGTCTGACGATAGATACATGTCATTTGTTTAATGTGCCATGATGAATTTCAGTGCTTTTCCACCCTCGGGGGGGGGGGAGAACATCTGCTTTGCCCAGCAGTGTAAGATGCAACCAGATAATCTGATGTTTTCTTTGTATTAGCTGTAATATATGTGACATATTTTGATGTCATTTTGCCACAGTTGGTCCATATTAGAAAATGAGGCTGTGACTTTGAGTTTGAAAAAACATTTGTTTTATTTTTCCTGTTGGTATCAGATGACCATGTTACGCTTTAGTCTTTTGTAAAGACACAGGTGAGATTTTTGTTTTTAGTGCCTCCCTCCACCTCTTGACTTGAAGAACCTATAGTGTCACCCAGATGACAAACTGGAGGAATTTAAATCACATTATGGAGTTGAGTTTGTGCATATGCATGAAAGCTGTTTGTACTAAAGACTTGGAACAACTCTACATTCACCTCAGCAATGGACCTTTAAACTTTAGTTTGAAAGGATTTCAAACACTGAGAAAACAAGGGACGGGCTGAACATTTTCTGAATGATCATTTCCAATAAATTCAATAAAACAAACATAATACTCTCTATAGTCTATATAGGAACATTTCTTCATTCACTTTGAGTAAATGAAGACAAATGAAATATGCTACAACTTACTACATACAAATACTAACTTTGGCTTGAACCACTTCAGTTAAACTTCTTTCAGGACATTGAGTAATGCATGTTTGTAAAAGTGAAAGTTATTCCATGTCATGGTGAAGAAAACTTCCTCCTCAGGAAATACATGTAGTAGTGGTGAGTTATTCCTTTTCATCTCTGGTGCATTATTGTCTCTTGACCTGAAGCTCATTTAGTTTGACACAAAGCCAGCTGCTAAAACATTAACTAAAGATTCAAAGGGCAGCACCCAACCTGTTTGTCTAATCATTCTGTATTTATATGAGCTTTTATTATCAGCCAGCATATTCACTACATCATATTTCATGATTTAATCACAATTTGCTTTGATTTGTTCTATCTTATTTTATTTATAACAAGTACATCATCAGTGGTCATGTTACAAAGGGCTATGTCCTATGAGTTGAGTTTAATAGTTTAATGCTTTCAGAAAGCTTTGTACTGCAGATTGAATAGTGCTAGGCCTATATGAATTACATGTATAATGATAATAATAATAATAATAATAATAATAATAATAATAATAATAATAATATTAACAATAACGAGGTTTGTGCGCGGTGTGACCAGTGGCATGGGGAGTGTTCAGATTCTATACTTATACATATATATATTTACATTGTTATATTATATTTCTATGAAATTATACCCATTTATATATATGTAAAACGTTTCGGTCGACTTTCTTCTCATTACAATTTTTTATTTTTTATTATTACTTAGCAATTTTATGGGGAGTGCTGAA